>NC_027756.1:11881813-11882138 GCF_000695525.1 Brassica oleracea var. oleracea | reverse complement strand
CACGAGATGTCGAGTAAGAAGAGGAGTTCGAAGAAAGGGTCCTCGCCCGCGAACGTTTCTGACGAGCTTCGTGTCGCAAAGATGGAATTCGTTTCTCATTCGGTAGACCCGGCCGAGAACGAGGCATGGTGGGTGGCGTGTTACGGTTCGATCACGCCTCCTAAAGAAAAATCGTTCCCGGTCATGAACCATCGCCCGGTGGACGTAGAGCATTCGTAGTGCGCTGTCGTTTGTGGTTCCCGATCCCCGAAATTATCATCCGTGTGTTGGTTCATTTCAGGGTGGCGATAAGCCACCTGAATCCTCTTGGCATCCAGCACCTCAT
>NC_027756.1:11878929-11881721 GCF_000695525.1 Brassica oleracea var. oleracea | reverse complement strand
TGATAAGCATAGGCTGGTTCCTCGGAATTTCATGTCAGTGGTAAAGGGGTTTACTTCTAACTTCAACTCGTGGAAGAAGTTTTTCTTCTTCGTTCGTGTAGATGCCGCGTCCGTTGAGGAGAGTTGTATCCCATTGTTCTGGAGGTTGCCGAACGATCGTCTTTTCATCAATCCTCTTGCTCTGTTTCCTGAGGAAATTATTGCGGTGAGGGATCTGCTCAGGAACAATCCTTTTTTCTGGACTTCCTTTACGCTGAAGAGAGTTCGAAAGGCGCTGAGGTTTGTGCATCCTAGTCCTGCTTTGGGCGGAGAAACAAGGAGTGATTCCGAGCTTGATGACCAAGGTCCCGACGCCGCTCCCACGATTGCGATGGGGCTGAACTCTTCGAAGGTGCTGAATTCTTCGAAGGGGAAAGATATTGACCTCGGTGACCTGGAGTTTTCGGTGGACGATTGCATGCTTCCAGAATGGGATCCGGACCTTGCTTTCGGCGATGGAAGCGGAATGAGCGAGGTCCCTATTCTGGACTTCGATGATTTCTTCGCTGGTCTTCCGTCGGGCTTCGATGCTCCTCCGGCTACGAGCGAGGCGGGGAGGCCGAAAGTCGTCGCGGAAGGATCTCGTATCATCAACGGGGTATAAGCTTTAAGGATTTTGGCGATCGTTATTATTATTATTATTATTTTTTTTTTGCTTATAACGTGTCAATCGGTTTTATAGGGCTTGAACTTGCTTGGATCGGCCATTGAGGCGAGGCATAGAGAGGCCATGATCTATCGCTTTAAAGCGGAGAAGGCGGGAAAGGATCTTGCTCGCATGCGAAACGAGATGTTGGCGCGAGATGCTCAACTCGCTCGTGATCATGCCAGGGCTGTTCATAGGGCGGAACGGAAAGGCAAGAGGGAAATTGTCGAGGTGATGAAGACTCTCGCTTCTCAATTCCAGGTTGAGTACGGGAATCTCAAGGACGCTTTCAACTCGCTGGGCGACTTTCGTGAGTGTCGCGGCTCAGTCTCCATGAACCAAATATGAAGGTGCTCGACCAGGGCGTATCAGGAGATGAGGTTCATGAAAGATGGAATGAAAAACCATGCCCATGCTGAGACGCTCATTCCCCCTATCGACGGGAGGATCCAAGGATTCTGGGTTCCCGTCCCGTTTTCTCTTGATACCGTAGAGGCCACGACCGAGTTCGCCGGTGACGATGAGGAAGTGAACTGTCCCGCGGATGCATTCGGAGCTTCCTTGTCTGGGAATTTTAACTTTGATATGTGAGAGTTTTGACGGGAAGAAATTTTTCCCTTATCTAGTATTTTGCGGCCGAGTGTGGCCTTTGTTCATATATGTCCGGCCGAGTGTGGCCTTCGAACTTTGTATAGGCCTGTTTTGGCCGTTTTTATCGGGACTGGCCGTTGGTGGCTTTGAACCCCTACCGCTATGCGGTTTATATAGTGGATGTTTGTTTGAGTTACTTTGTTTCGAGTGGGTTTGAAGTAAACATGAGTTTTCGTCTCATATTTAACTTCGTTGAGGCGTTCAGTCTATTGGTTTGTTCAAGACGTGAGTTTTCGTAAAAATTATTTATTCTTACGATCTTTTGGGAACGCTGAGATAGAGAGACATGTTTTAGGATCTCGTATCATTTAGATATCATGTCTTTGAGATGGCTGAGACCAATGCGATAGATTTAGGGCAAGACCTAGGTTTACTCTCGGTTTTAAGGTTTGTGCGGTGACTAGCCGGCTATCGGTTTTCCTGTTGTGATTTCTACCTGATTCGTACCGATTTAAAGTCCGTGATTGGTTCTCGGCTTATAGGACTTGTATGGTACGAATCAAACATCTTTCCAGAGACAATTTTTAAGCCAACTGGAAGTGCTAGACCAAAATTTCGGATTTTTTTGTTGCGCGCTTTCGTCCTTGTGTTGGACGTTCGAATATCAAAAGAATGATCATGTTGCGTTTGTTTAAGGCGGCTGATGTGTTCGTCGGGGCCAATCGACGAACGGAGTGTAAGATTTTTAGTGGTCGCATTCGGCAAATTTGTTCGTATCGTCTCGATTTTTAACCTGGCGACGTCTCGCAGTTGTTTCGAAGACTATACGAATATTTTCGGTGCTGAAGTGAGATTGTTTTGCGATTTTGGGCCGTACGAGGCTGCTGGAAAGAGTATTAACGTTTGTAGATTTTCTAAGCGTGTTCTGAGACTTTTGCGTTAATTGAAGCGCAAGTGTCTTAAAAAGGAGCGTTGCATATTGTAGTAAAAAATTTTGAAATCTCTAAAAAATTCAATTACAATAACGCATCTTTTCCTATGTGGGAGTATACGAGTATACGCACCCACTCTCCCCCCCCCCTTTTTAGAGAGGGAGATAGCTGAACTCGTCTTTGGACGAGCTGCCTACGTACCTCTTTCGAGGATCAAGCCATCTCTTAGTTCTGATTTATGTCGAGAGCGTTTTCACTCAGCGGTTGTCGCCGTGCTGACCGCCTTGATCGTGATGACCGTGGCCGGGTCAGCTTTCTCTTCCAGATGTTCCGGTTGAGTTGTAGTGTCAGCTTCGGACTCATGTTGAGTATCGACACCCGAAGCGTTTGCGTCAGCAGACGATGTTAAATCGTCTTTTCTTAAAACGTTTTTGGTCGAAGATTTTTCAATTTTTGTGCGTTTGTGATTTGCTGCTGCAGAGGTCGTTATCTGCCTTAACTTGTGCTCTGCGAGGAAGCACAATCGCGACTGTTTCTGACATCCCCAGATAGCTGCGACTCCGTTTGGGGTCGGGAATTTGACA
>NC_027756.1:11869430-11878818 GCF_000695525.1 Brassica oleracea var. oleracea | reverse complement strand
CTGGTAGCTGAATCGACCTGAGGGTCATCGATACTTCGCCTGAAAAGGCTGTGAGCGGTTTCGGTGTTGGAGTCACTTCTCCGAATTCGATGCTCATCCGATTGAGAGTGTCACGGAGGATGACATTGATCGTGCTTCCCATGTCAATGAGCACTCTTCCGACTTCCAGATATCGTATGACGAGGTCTATGACGAGCCGATCGCAGTGAGGTTGATCGATCCCGCCGGCTTCCTCCTTCGTGAAGGTGATTGAGCAATTCAGCTCATCTCGGGTAGGAGACCATGTAGGCCAGTTTGCGCTCGACTCCGCCTTTCGCTGGTAAGCCTTGATGGCCGAAACCGTATCGCTGCAGAATTGCGATCGTCCAATGATCATGCTGACTCTGCGACGATTGTTATCGTTCCCCTTGTCGTTTGGCCTTCTGCCGTGTTTATCCCCAGATTGGTTTCTTTGAGGAGATCTCTCCGCGGAAAGATTTCTGTTCGGCTTCGGGGGGCGATCGGTCTCGAGGATGAGATCTTTCACGCTGGTCACTTCCGAGAGTTCTTCGGCTAGTAGCTTCGCGGTAGAGCGCCTTTCTGAGCACGTCGATGGCCACCTTGTCCCTTATCCCGCTGACCCTGGACATCACCAACTTGAACCGGCTGATGAACTCGCGGAGGGGTTCGTCTTCCCTCTGGGACAGACTCCAGATATCGACATCGGTAGTTTCTCTATCTATGAACATAGAGTATTGCTTGAGAAATTCCGATGCGAGCTGTCAGAAACTTCCGATAGAGTTTCGCTTAAGGCGTGCAAACCATTCGAGGGCTGCTCGTTCTAGATTCTCGACGAACATGCGGCAGTAGCCGGCGTCTCTTTCACCGTCCTTCAGCCTTGCTCTTCCCATGTGATGTGGAAAGCCTGAAGGTGTGCTCTCGGATCGATCGTACCATCATACTTCGGTACTTTGATTTCTCCTGGATTGGATACCCTCATATCTGAGATGCGAGTGGTGAAAGGGGTCTTCCGAGCCCCTTCCAGCAGCCTGTCGATCTCGGGGGCCGCGCTGGTAGCGTGATGGATTTAGGATTTTACGGCTCTTACTTCTGCCGCAGTCTTGGTGATATAGTCGCGAAGATCGCGGATATCCGACGTCTCGCTAGCAGATTTTCGTGCTTGTCGGCGTTTACTGCGAGTGAGCTCGGTTTGCTTTTCAGCCTGCTCTTCTTTTTCGTTCCAATAGAGGATTTCCTCCTCTTTTGTCATTGGTTTGTCAAACGGAGAGCTTTCCCGAGCGAATCGGCTTATGGTCCTCCTTGCTCTAAGTGCTAAATTTGCTCTCAAAAAAGTCTTCCCTATGCCTCTCACCTAGGACTCCTTATATACTGGCTCCTAGGTCGGTTTACGCTTTTCCCCTTTTGCCCTTAAGCCGCCATAGCATAAAAATGGAAATATTCTATTTTTTCCGATCTTCGTAATTATCTTCAAAATTTCGTATTTATCCGCGGAAACTTGACATTTATCTTTCCTTGCGAACCAAGCGTAAACCGCCATGCGGCTCACGGGCTGTTGGTTAAGAAATCGTAAGTTGGGCTTCGAGTCATGTCTTAGGTCCCTTTGGGCCGTCTTCTGACTCGAAGCGTTTATTACGGCTTCTTTCGATAAAGAACAAACTTTCTGCGGTTTTTACGGTAAAGTTTGATTGATAACTTAGAACGGCGGGGAACGTGAAATGGGTTCGCTAAGGTCTTCGGGAGATGGCATCGAAGGGTAGACGAGAATGCATGAACTAATGACGTATCGATGTTTCGGAAGAGCTCGGTCGCTACGTAGCGACCTAGCGGAATGGACGCTCGGTCGCTACGTAGCGACCAAGCTTTGGCTCGAGCTCTGTCGCTACGTAGCGACCGAGCGAAACACGCGTTCGGTCCCTTTTCGAGCTCTTGTCCGATGACTCGTGTTTCCTTCGCAAAGTTTTTCGTAAGGAAAAATCTATTTCGAAAAAGTATTTGTCGAAGAAGGTTTTTCGTTTTCTTCTTCGGGGATTTGGACGTTAACTTCGTCGCAACCGTTTTCGACCCCAACATATTGCATATATTTCGTTTTATCTTTATTTCATAATTAATTTTATATACGTTTTTGTTTACTCTTATAGATTCATTTTCACGAACTATACTTCAATCACACAAAACAAATAACACAAGTTTTAAAAAACTTTGAAGCTTACTTTATTTACATATCCACGATTTCGTTGAATCCTTTAACATAAATAACATGTAATATTTGTGTCGATAACTTTTACATTTCTAATATCTATATATTCAAACTTATAATTTCTTTAAGTTTCCTCACTCCACGCCCTGCGCGCGGGTGATCACCTAGTTTATTCTGTTAAAACAGAATCATTCTGAAAAAAATCCTAATTGTGTGGTTCATAAACCAATATTTTATAGATTTGTTTTCAAATGTTATACCAACATTATGATAATGTAACCATGTTATCTCTATCCGTTGCATATTACTTTGGATTTAACATAAACATCTTCAAGTATCAAGCAGTCACTTTTATGCTAAAAAAACATAACCATATGTACGGTAAACCGGTTTACATTATTATAGTTTACATTAACATATGCAGAATGGGATAAATTAAATTTAACCGATTTGATTTTGGGTC
Source organism: Brassica oleracea var. oleracea (assembly GCF_000695525.1). Lineage (NCBI taxonomy): Eukaryota > Viridiplantae > Streptophyta > Magnoliopsida > Brassicales > Brassicaceae > Brassica > Brassica oleracea. Next base: position 11,876,158 of record NC_027756.1, on the reverse strand, counting down.
CATTTAACATGGAACATTCTCATGATCATACAACCTATTCAAACCTACCGCTATCGTGTATACTTTTATAATAAACTAACCCATCTTTTATATTTTCCGTTTATACTAATGAAGATATGTTTATGATATGACTTACATAACGAACAGAAAAAACTAATTATTATTTTTTGTCATAGTGACTCTGTAAACTACATTGTTAACTATGCATCCATGTGAACAACGAAAGACGGTTGTTTCCTGATACTACATGCTATACGTGCTAGACTATTCGTCTTTGAATTATGCATTCGTGGTACATGAATGATCTATAAGCCGATGAAACTTTCTTGGAAGGTCTTGATGTGTTTCAAATAACTTGCAAAAGATTGTCATTATTCTGGTTCCGAAACCATATTCATCAATTGAGAACAATTTGTTGCAAAAGTGACCCGAAACTGACGTAAATTTCTCATATACTCCATTGGCTCAGAATGTCGCCTCCACCTCCGAATGAAGAGGAGACAGACTATCCCTGGCATTTCTTGTCTCCATCAAACCATTAAATCCTTCTAGAATACTATATCCAATAGCGGCCATGGGCAGAAGCATTAGAAGCATCTGCTTTCGTCCATTGATAACATATTAATCTGTCGGCCAATTTATAAGTTATAACAGTAGCTCGAATGGTCAATCTAACATGCAAACCACTTAAAGGTAGCAGGTTCAATACGTCTAGGCGGCCTTTCTCTTTTTTTGGGCTTCCAAACTTTGGTTTTGTGGAGTTTTTCAAGGCCGGACCTGACTATATCAACCTTGTCTGGAAAAAAATTCATTATCTTTCCAAGAACTATATGTAAAACACCATCACCCTGGAATTAACGATATGTTCATAACCTCTGCATTTTGTGATGTCCTCTGTGTGTTCAACACTTGTGCTTCATTCCAAAATGTTTATTATGTTTCTGTAAATTTGAACGTTTCTCTGGGATTAATGTCCAGATTACATGGTATTTTTTTCTTGCACCGAAGATTCTGACATACATTTAGTACCAAATATTTCCATGTATATTAAACCAATACTAACCAAATCATTTATGTGGTTTAAAAACATATACATATCATTATATATTTGAGGTGTTGTATTTTTAAAAATATATCAATACAAAATACCTTTATATCATATCAAATTGCTTATATATATATATATATATATATGTGTGTGTGTGTGTGTGTCTATATATAGCATATCAAAATTATATTTGATAATAACCTATTTCTTATACCAGATCTAAATAATAATTTCGGTGATAAAATATTTTCTATAAGTATTATTGGAAAGAAATTACAATTTTTTCACAGTATATTCTTATATATTCCAAATTTCTTATATTTAATAGTAGCCTATATATTATTACTATATTTTTATATTAAATATAAAGATATTTCGACAATCTTGTAATTTGGAGAATATACTTTCGTATATTACGATAGATACAAATACATTTTTAACATCAATCTAAAAATAAATTTAAAAATAATAATTTGAGAAATGTTTCTTTAAACCATTTGTTAAGAGATTCATATGGCGACACTATAATATTTTCATCATATTTTCCAAAATCTACTTCTTTATTATCGATTCAAATTATTTTATAGATTATTATCATGTGAAAAGCACGGTACAAATTATATAGGCCAGAAATATTCAGACTGGACTGTAATATATATATGTGGACACAATACTATATCAAAGAAGACTTAGGTGATGATTGTTTCCATTACTTTTTGGTTTTAGTTTTTGGTTTTTAGATTTTGGTTTTAGATTTTGGTTTTTAACTTTTAGATTTTGGTTTTGGTTTTCGTTTTTGGTTTTGTTGTATTCTTAGTTTATTTTTATAAAATAAGCAATACATTATTTTAAATTAATAAAATAAATAGTAATAAAAAATTTACAAATTACCATTAAAATTATCAAAATGTAGTGGTTATTGTTTAAAATAAAAAATTATCATGTTTTTAAATTATTTAATTTTTAAGTATTATACTAAAATATAATTAATAAAATATCTATAAATTATAAAAAATTAAAATATTTTAAATTTTGAAACTAATAATAAATTTTATTCACATAAATTTTTTTTTTAGAACTTGAATGGCTGTTTTTTAAATTAATATAGTATATTGTTTGGGAATTTTATCTTTATGAAAATATTATTTATTTAGTTATTAATTAATTAAAATATAATATTTTGTAAAAAATAAAAAAAAAATTCGTTTTTATATTGAAAACCTATAAAAGTTGGGTTTTAGCTTTTTTCGCAAATTGATTGAAATTTTGAAAAACTAGTTTTCCTAAATTTTCGGGAATACATTTGTTAAAAAAATTGATTGGCAAGTGAAATGGTTTTTACAAAAACAAAAACTAAAGGCTAAAACTTGATTTAATAAAAAATGGTTTTTACAAAAACAAATACTAAAACAAAAACCACAAACAATGAACCTCTTAATAATCCAACAAAACATTACAAGTTAACCAATTTTTATTCTATTTTGCAAAAAAAAATCCATGCGGATATTATCCTAAATTAATTAATTTTTGCCAAACTATTTATAATAATATAAGTGTTACTAAAATGATATTTGAAAAAGTTATCATTTATGGTCTATAAGTTTCAAAATAAAACAAAATATGCAAGCTTACAAAAACAAAATTGATGTTTGAAAGAAATCTAAAAATTATGTCCAACAAATCCTAAAATCATTAAAACGTCAAAAATGTTGTATTTGTGAATTTAGTACACTTTCCAAAGTAGATTCCAAATAGTTTTCAAATACAAACCTACCCCAAAATTTAAAAACGGCTGCACGATTTTAACTCATAGAGCCAATAAAATATGACTGATTCTCTTGTAATAATGCTTTACAAAAACATCTGAAAATTCTTAACAAATTTTAGAACAAAAAAAAGTTAATAGTATACGTATAAGCTTATGTCAGCATTCTTCTTCCAAAACATGTTAACACATCAACCACCTAAGACTAGATGTCTATGCATGCATCTTTTTTTTTTCGAAAAAGGGCTTTCAATACGCACGCATTTTTGTTTCTACCTGAAGAGGATGAGCGAAAAATAATAAAAAGACAATAAAGGAAAAGCAAGAGTGGCACAACCGGCAGCTAGACGACCACCGGGCTGGCCTTGGGTGTTAGACTGATAACCTGATTTGCAATGGATATTATTATTCCTGATTTATGTTAACTTAATTGTTGAATTGCCAAATTGGTGCTTTATGTATTATCCTCAGATATGGGAATAATACTTAAATAGTTTCAAAGCATTGGGTGCCTAGTGAAAAGAAAAACGCAAAAAAGTATGTGACAGGAGGACGCATGATGTGTTCCAACACGTCACCTAATCCATCTTGAGTCCTTGATGGTCCGATCGGAGAATGGTGATGTCACCTAAGGCTTTTGTAAGACGCGTTATCATCTGTAAAGCACATACCAAAATGTATAAAATGAATGAATCATCCATGATAATTGTTATTATGAAGTTAAGGTATACGTGTATAGGCTATAAACACGACTTACAAATAAATCTACTATTATTTGAGAAGTGAATTTACTTATTTATCATGTTTTCCATGATTTAGGGTTAGTCATTAAACAATTTTAATTTTAATTTGACTAATTAAAATTTTAATATCTAATAAATAAATTATATAATTCATTATTTAACTGATTACAAACTAATATTATAAAAATATCTCAAAAATAAATAAAAATATCTCAAAAATATCTCATTATTTAACTGATAATTCCATGTATTTATTTTGTGTTTATCTACATCTTTATTTCTTATTTATTTATTTTTATAATTAGTATTATATATACACATATCATAACTAGATTTATCATTACACTAAAATATTATAAATAGTTTTATACAAAATAGCAAAAATTGATTTATATTTCTTTGTAAACATAATATGTCATAGCATATTTTTAAAAATTATTAAATTTATTTTAGTATTAAAATACTAAAAAGAAATATATAAACAATAACAATAAATTTGATTTATATTTGTTTGTTGACGTGATTTTCGTGATATTTTCATTTTTATTCTTATCATTCAGTTGCAAGAATAACTTGTATTTGTTATTTAAGTTGAAAATTTAATATTTATTTGTTTTTATTTTTACTAAATATTTATTGTTATCATCCAGTTGTAAGAATAACTTTCAAAAAAGAATATTTTCAAAATATTGTTTTTTTACAACAAGTATCTTATATTTATGAAAATTTAAAATTTACTTTATTTGCTTTTAATTTTTCAAGAGTTTTAAAGAATTATAACTTTGTTTAAATTAAAATTTCCTCAAATATACATTACATATTAATGTTTTGTTTGTCAACATAGTTAGTCTGATTGAGTGTTTATTCAATTATTATAGGAAGTATTTCACAATATAATTATGCATATATCAATATTCTTATGTACTTTGACTAATATAATATGTAAAGCTGAGTTTGGTTTAACATTCTTGTGCTTTTGATTTATTTTGAGATTTTGTAGGTTATGCTAATTCCTAGAATTTGGTTTAATAACATCACTTTATATTAATAATAATTATATATTTGTTTATTTAATTATATCATTGTTTATAAATTAATATAATAAAAATTTGTTCAAGATAACAACATATTTACAAGATATTAGTGTTGTTATCCAAAAATAATGTTTTTAAATCAATAAAAATTAAGAAATTGAAAGATTGAAAGATTCATAAAATAGTATAAATTTAATGTTTTATTTAATTTTTTGATCCTTAAACTAATAATATATTTATTGAATAACTATGTCCGCATGTGCGGGCAAAACTCCTAGTACTAGTTTATGCATCAACAGATTTATTAAGATTATATTAGGTAGACAGCATATCAAAGTATTTGAAGATATGATTCTGTTAGAATAATACAGTTTAAGATATATTTTATCTAAATCTAATAATGTATTCGTCACTCTATGATTAAATATTACTTTAATTACAATATTGGTATGTTTACTTAATCATTCTTTCTGTTGCTTTTAACATAAGAAAATCAAGAATGTTTAAGACATCTTTAAAATGAGAAACAAAGCTCAAATAAGAAAATTCACATACAAATAAGAAGTAGATCCGAAATAAACACTAACTAAACCTAAACTCTGTTTATAATCCCAGAAAGGGTTCAAAAGATAAAACAGATCGATCTCATTGGCTTACAATATTATAAATAAGTATGAACTCTAGTATTATACAATTTTTTTAGCGTAAGTGTTAATTTAAAAGAGAAAAAGCAAGTGTGAACTCATGCAACTCGAGTATATAGAAACTGTAATTAAATAAACATCATATAATAATAAAGATTTTATAGAGATTTTCAATTAACTAATAATATATCCGAGTGGTATGTACCTAAACATGGCCCTTTTGAAAACTGAAACATCTAAGATTTTTCAAATTTGATAGACAAAGCCATATACAAAAACTAACACCATCAAAAAAATTATTATGAAACCAAAAAAGAGAAGAATTCTGGTTGAATTGGATTGGAGACGGCAATCTTCGGTTCAGTCCTTCGAACGATGGCATTATCGCTTGTTCTTTCTTGTGCCGTCGAAAGTATCTTCTATCGGGTGTTTCGGGTTAGCTCGTGATACGCCTTAAAAGGTACGAACACTCGAGCGGTAAGGAAAGATATGGACTCGATCCGTGAGGAAGGAGAACTGATGGAATGAATGGTGACACAAAAGGTTGCGGATGGCCCAATGATACTACCAGGGTGCTTGATTGTCGCCTGATATGACTTAGAGGTCCGACAAGGAAGCAAACTCAATCTGTTGCCGGATATGACGCACCGGTCCAACAAGAAAGAGGCGTTTGTTTGGAGCTAACCACACCAAAGAAACTAAGAAATGTTCTAAACAAGGAAAGTAAAGACTCAAAAGTTGAAAGAAAATGGAATGATTTTATTATGAGAAGTGTGGGAACCGAAATTCACACCTTCAAGTTTTGTTAATCGGAGAAAAGTCAAGTTAACCTAGTCTTCCCTGAAGGTCTTACTCCTCCTTAGGTCGGTTTACCTCTTCTTGGGCCGGATTTGTCGCGAAGCAGGCTTTTCCATATTTCCCTCTTCTTTGTGATTATCTTCGGAAATTTGACATTTATCTCTTCCCGCGGATGAGATAAACCGTCATACTAGTCATTGGGCTCAAGTCTTTCGGGACCATAGATGGGCCGTTGTCCGTAATTCGGACCCTCTTTAGCCCGTATCGAGACTTAAGCGTTTTTACGATTTTACTCGTGAAGTAGTCGTTGGCATAGGCATGGTTCTTCGAATGGAACCCTGTTTCTTCGCATAGCCGAGGCAATTGGTGTTAAGTTAACCGTAACCTGCTCTACTACGAAGAATATGAAACCGTTCGAGAGACATAACCTTCCCAACTTCCCGAATACTTTCGACGATGTTTTTTTAGATGGAACATTGGTGTCGTATCCACGGACCTGAAGACTAAGTTACGGAAACTTCGAACGAAGATGCATGGCTATGGGATGGGACCGGGTTCAGAATGGTCCACAGAGAATTGGCCGCGCTCGCCGGGCGAGCTGATCCGTGCCACTGTCGAGCTCGCCGGCGAGCCGACCGGCAACACGGTCGTGCTCGCCGGGCGAGCTGGCTCGTGTCACGGCCGAGCTCGCCGGCG
>NC_027756.1:11867996-11869105 GCF_000695525.1 Brassica oleracea var. oleracea | reverse complement strand
CCAACAGTTAGCCCCCCAGCTAGCTAGGATCCGTGGACCTGGGTGTTAGGTCCTGGCTTGCGGTATGGTATGTTCTAGGTGGAATTAGACGTAATCGTTTGTCGAAAGATCGAAGGTGAATAGTGAAAAAAAAATTGTATAATTAAGGGAAGTAAGTTTTTCAAATTCTTTACTCACTTCTTCCCTTAAGAAAAAGTTTCCTCGAGGATAGAAATTTTTTCTCCAAGATCTCTCTTTGCTCAAAGAAAATGTCTTCAAGAAAAGGATCTTCAAAGAGGAATTCTTCCTCACACTCATCTTCGTGTGACTCTTCTGCCAATGAGGTGATCGCCCCGAAAGAAGAGTTTGAAGTTGAGGAAGAAGCAAAAGATGCGTACTACAAAGCTCTTTGCGGCTCGCCTCCGCCTTCGCAAGACATTCCGATTCCTAAGAGGCCCGTGAGGTCGCCAAACGCTTGGTTGCTACCCTCTACAAGTCGCAGAACGAGGACTTCTCTTTTCCTGCCGAGGTCGCTGAGATGTCAGGTCTTATGAACGGGTGTGCCCATGCCGAATCCTTGGTTCCTCCTATCGAAGGAAGGGTCCGACAGCTTTGGGATTCCAACGAGGTCTCAGAGGACACGGCGGAAGCGGGAACCGGTGTTGGTGATGAAGGTGCCGGAGTCGCGGACGGAGAGGTGAACCAGCCCGCGAGCTCGTTTGGGATCTCCATGTCCGGTTTCCTCAACTTTGAGCTTTGAGGATTGTTGGGATTATTTCCCTTAGTTTTATTTCGAGGTTTGATGTATCTAGGCCGAGTGTGGCCGTATTTGATTTATGTGTGTTATGGCCTTGCGAGGCTATGTGAACTATGTGTTTGAGACCGGCCGTTTGGTGGCTTTGGGTCCTAGCCGTTTTTTGCGGCTTCTATATATATGATGAATGATTGACATTATGTGCGTTTTAGTTTATACTTCTGCCAAGTGTGATAAAAACTAGACTAATTCTCGAGTAAATATGCAGTTCATGGATATACTTTCCTTCCATATATTCAAATAGGCCAAAAGAAAAAATCTATATTAACGTAAAATATCCAGGTAACTCGTGAGCGTATTAGATATAGACGATGGA
>NC_027756.1:11848460-11867724 GCF_000695525.1 Brassica oleracea var. oleracea | reverse complement strand
TATCCTCGTCGGATGTAAGAGAACCTTTACTTTTACGAAAGGTTAGATCCGTACCCCCTCCTCCTTCTAGCGCCAAACTGTGGGAACTGAAGTTCACACCGTCGAGTTTTGTTAATCGGAGGAAAGCCAAGTTAACTTAGTCTTCCCTGAAGGTCCCGGTTATCTGCTGGGCCACACACTACACGATCAATATGAAAGAATAAAATGAAAATAAGCAGAAAAAGAGAATAAGAGGATCTTATTTCCGAATTCGCGTTTGAGCGTGAACAACAAGTAAAGACCTAGGCTACAAGAGCTGTCGGTACGTTCGCTAGTCTAGCGACCTAAATCTAAACTAGTTGAGTCGCAGCTCGATTAGTAAAAACGGAAAAAGATGCCTAAATTGCTCAAAGTGCTAAGTTGCTCTGATCTGCCCTCTCTCTTCGTCCTAGATCCTCCTTATATACTCCTCCTTAAGTCGGTTTACCTCTTCTTGGGCCGGATTTGTCGCAAAGCGGGCTTTTCCATATTTCCTTCTTCTTTGTGATTATCTTCGGAAATTTGACATTTATCTCTTCCCGCGGATGAGATAAACCGTCATACTAGTCTTTGGGCTCAAGTCTTTTGGGACCATAGATGGGCCGTTGTCCGCAATTCGGACCCTCTTTAGGCTGTATCGAGACTTAAGCGTTTTTACGATTTTACTCGCGAAGTAGCCGTTGGCATAGGCATGGTTCTTCCAACTAAACCCGGTTTCTTCGCATAGCCGAGGCAGTTGGTGTTAAGTTAACTGTAACCTACTCTACTACGAGGAATAGGAAACCGTTCGAGAGACATAATCTTCCCAACTTCCCGAATACTTTCGAAGATGTTTTTTTAGACGGAACATCGGTGTCGTATCCATGGACCCGAAGACTGAGTAACGGAAACTTCGGACGAAGATGCATGGTTATGGGATGGGACCGGGGTCGGAATGGTCCACAGAGAATTGGCCGCACTCTCCAGGCGAGCTGATCCGTGCCACGGTCGAGCTCGCCGGCGAGCCGATCGGCAACACGGTCGTGCTCGCTGGGTGAGCTGGCTCGTGTCACGGGCGAGCTGGCTCGTGTCACGGGCGACCTCGCCGGCGAGTCGACCGGCAACACGGTCGTGCTCGCCGGGCGAGCTAGCTCATGACACGGCTGAGCTCGCCAGCGAGTCGACCGGCAACACGGCCGTGCTCGCCGGGCGAGCTGGCTCGTGTCATGGTCTAGCTCGCCGGGCGATCCGTTTCGGCTATTCGTTTTCTTGGCTTTTGAAGTTTTGACCGAGATTCGGTTTTTCTGAGGACTTTCGGACATTGATTCCGTCGTGACCGATTTTGACCCCAACAAGAAGTGTTTGCATATTTATACTAGAAAAATACATAAGAAGTATTAATGATAAATCTAGATCTAAAAATTAAAGACAATGTATTTAGATCTCAGATCTGATCAAAGAGACTCTTCGGCTAATGTCCAGGTTCAATGAATCTTCAGCATGTTCTGCGGACAGGGTCAGTACGCGGCCAGTACAGTCCAAACTAGCCAGAAATGAAGTGGCACGAACTAACTCGAAATCCACTCGTTCAAATTCGAATCTGGCTTGACCGTTTATCTTAGAATGCAAAACAGGACGGGGAAGACAAAGTCCAGTACGGTAAAATCGGTCATCTGGCCATGGTTCCAGCCAAAGCTTCATTCCGGATGCATGTGGGACGATCTAGTACACTGTCCGGTCAGTCTGGCCAGTATGGTAAAAAATATGAACCTCAGATAAAATGTTCAGAACGTCCTGAACTTCAAGGAATTGGTACGTGGACTGAGCCATATCATACTCTCCCTCTTCAAAAGGATTTGTCCTCAAATCCATTGTACCTATATCAAATGGAAATAAATCAGATACAAAAGAATTAAAATTCAAGGGAAATTCAGTGAATAAAAAGATTGGACATAAACTTTCTTGGAGTTTTGAAGTCGTTTTCATCAAGTAATTCCAAGTCCTTTGGCGTCCATCATTGCTTGCTCTCCTTGGGAAATGATCATGCTTATCCTTTTGTTCATGGAAGATCGGTTTTGGCTCAGGCCGCTTCTTTCTTGGGCCATAATCTCCTTTAGAAGTCTTGTACTCGCGGATAGACAGGCTGGAGAACTTCCAGTTCGGAAAATTCATAAATCCTTCCTCCATAAAGCTTTTCATGTGATTCCAAGCCTCAGTGAATCCTTTGGGAGTTGGCTTTCCATGGAAATTGGATTCATGACAAAAGACCTCTGAATGTTGAGATTTCCGTTTTGTACTGAACCCCTGTCGCTGGCATCTCCAAGGTAGCCGGTTTGGACAACAAAGCTTCTCCAAATCTCAGGCTATTGGGCACAGTCAATGCTTTCATTTCTCAGAGACTGAACCTGTCTTTCCTGGATACTCAAAACAAAAACTAAAAGACCAGGATCAAATGTGCAAGACAAATACTTGTTCAAATAAAAAAATCAAGATATCTTTTACAAGAACAGTTAGCACACATTTCAGCCAAGATGCACATCAAAGTAGACATTACAGACCATAATTTTATCAAGATATGCAACAATAGTATTTATTTTCAAGTCGTGCATATCCTGGTCAACATCTGAACACACAAGCTTAAGTTTAGATTGAGAATCAACTATCAAAGACTCAAGATGTTTTTTCAAAGAAAGTGTTGTAAACCACAATATCATCAAGGCTCAAAATAACACAATTACCAAGAATTGATCTCAGAAAATGCCATGTTTTATTAGTTTCAGAACTCAAGAGATCAGGCTGCAAAACAAAATCACAAAAATCAGTTTCAGTTTCAAGTGATTTCTGTTCCAGCATCTTTTTAATCAAGAAATCGTCCAAGGCACAAGAGGATGCAATCAAATTATCAGTGATCATTGCATGTTTAGAAGAACTCAGATCAAAGCCATTCTTTTTGAAAACAAACGAATCAAAATATTTTCTAGCACAAAAATCAGTTTGTTTCAAATCAAGCTCAAGAGATTTTTCAAAATGATCAAAGACTTTGCTATGCTTTAAGAACTTATCAAAACTCAAAATAAATTCATACTTGATGCCATTGCCTTTTTGAAAACATTTTTGATCAAGAAGTTTCTCAGGTTTAAACAATTTAAAAGAATTAATCATGATTTCAAAAACAGATTTTGAAACACAAAAATCTTTCATCTTATCAAGACCAACACGAATCAAATCATGAGAGCTGATCTTTACAAACATATTAGGCAGAGAATTAATCAAATCAGATTTCTCACAGTGCTCTTGAAGATCAGGAGTCAAAGGGGCAAGAGTTGTGTCGGGATCAAAACATAGATGGCTCTCCATAACGATGGTGGTGATGCTGTTGCTTCTTCATCAAAGACTGGGCCAGGTTCGTCCTCCTCATCAAAGATAGGACATAGATCCTCATCCATGGGGTTTCTAGTGTCAAGACGTGGTCCTTGATGTAGATAGTCCAGTGGCTCTTCCTCAAAAACCTGTTGAGACAAAACAAGACTACTCGGATGCTCCAGTTGCAAAATGGTTAGTTCTACAATAGTCTGTTCATTATCATTCATAAACTCAGATTCAACAAAACGAAAATCACAGTTTTTATCACAAATCATCAAGCTTTCAATTGGTTCTTCATCATATTCATCAAAGGTAGGTAAAGAATCTGAAAAATCTTTCAACTCCTCAACATGGGTTTCAGTTTTACCTTTGGATTTCTTGCTGATGAAAAAGGATGGCTCAGTTACAAGTGCACTTGTGGATGTGCTCTTCTTATGGCTCTTGCTGATGTCTTTTAGGGCTTTCATCATTCCCTTTTCAAAGTTTTCACAAATTTCTTGGACATCAAACTGAAGTAATCGCCTTTTCGGATCAGCCACATCTCTGGTCGTTTTGATATGATCCTTGAACCTTATGTCTAGTCGTTCCTGCACACTAACAAACTCATCAAAATTATTCAAAGAATATTAAAATAGAAATTGAGAGACAGTTTGTCGTGGGGATTTCTCTTTGCTACTTTTCCTTTGAAGTCCAAACATCTTAACCTGAAAATCTCAACATAAAAGTTAGGAAATAAAACCTCACATTCTCAAGTGTTTAATCTCACCCACTCAAGTGTTTCTCTCAGATTTTATGGTAATCACCCAAGCTTCTTCTCAATGCTCTAAGAGAACAGATCAAGGAATCCCAATGGGTAGATCCAAGCAAACAAAGAGTTTTTTTTTTGTAAAGAGAGGAAGATAAGAGATTTAGGTTTTGGAATCCGTTTTAACCACCTCAATGGCTGGATTTCTCCTCAGCCAGCAAACTTTCTCTTCCACCACCAATTCACAAATCAAACTTGAAACTTTTTTTAAAAAAATCGTAGATCTTTTTTTTTTATGAAGAAAATGGTAAATGAGAAAGATGAAATGAAAAGAGATACCGGAAGAGTGGCTCTGATACCACTTTGATACGCCTTAAAAGGAACAAACACTCGACCGGTAAGGAAAGATATGGACTCGATCCGTGAGGAAGGAGAACTGATGGAATGAATGGTGACACAAAGGATTGCGGATGGCCCAATGATACTACCATGGTGCTTGATTCTCGCCTGATATGACTCACAGATCCGACAAGGAAGCAAACTCAATCTGTTGCCGGATATGACGCACCGGTCCAACAAGAAAGAAGCGTTTGTTTGGAGCTAACCACACCAAAGAAACTAAGAAATGTTCTAAACAAAGAACAAAGAGTAAAGACTCAAAAGTTAAAAGAAAATGGAATGATTTTATTAAGAGAAGTGTTTGCATATTTATACTAGAAAAAGACATAAGAAGTATTAATGATAGATCTAGATCTGAAAATTTAAGACAATGTATTTAGATCTCAGATCTGATCAAATAGACTCTTCGGCTAACGTCCAGGTTCAATGAATCTTCAGCATGTCCTGCGGACAGGGTCGGTACACGGCCAGTACAGTCCAAACTAGCCAGAAATGAAGTGGAACGAACTAACTCGAAATCCACTCGTTCAAATTCGAACCTGGCTTGACCGTTGATCTTAAAATGCAAAACAGGACGGGGAAGACAAAGTCCAGTACGGTAAAATCAGTCATCTGGCCATGGTTCCAGCCAAAGCTCTATTCCGGATGCATGTGGGACGGTCCAGTACACTGCCCGGTCAGTCTGGCCAGTATGGTGAAAAATATGAACCTCAGATAAAATGTTCAGAACGTCCTGAACTTCATGCTGGTCTGATTCCTTGGATTGGTCCGTGGACTGGGGCACATCAGCTCGTGTTTGGATTCTTGGTCCGGTTAGGCAGGGATGTCGGAAGCTGTAGGCGCTGTTCTTTCAAGGTTGGAGGGCACCTTTCTTTCCGGTAGCTCGTGGTGCCCGGCTCTCTTGTCCTCGACCATCTCAGTTTCTTTTGGTTTGGGCTCTTCTTGTTGCTTAGATGACTCTAGGCTTTGCTCCGCTTTCTTTTATGGGTTCTGTTCATGGCCGTATTAGGGTTTGTTGTTTAGTTTCAATTTCCGTATTCCGTTACAAATTCTCTATGGATTTCTGTCACAATTGAAAATTTAGTATAAAATTTGACACTTTACCAAAATAGAAGAAGAATTTATCCCTAAAATCCTGAGCATGATCATCTTCAAATTCTATGTAAGTTAAAAACATCACACTCGTGTACAATAAAAAGGTAAAAAACTAATAAGATTTTTCTTTTTGAACTTTGGTATCCATGACATATGGAATGACAAGACTAATACCAAGAATATGTGCAATCCATGGATAGAATCTCTCTTCTGGTATTCAAATGGGTCATAAGCAATGTGTCTACATTTGGGCACATGTAAAACTAGCTGATTTTTGTGTGTGTTGAAAACTTTATAAGATCACTAGCCGATTTTCATTCTTTAATCTAAAACAAGATCTTTGTGTGTGTTGTTTGTGTCCAAATCGTTTTCCATATTAAGATTCTATATATATAACTAGATCTTGAGGTGAAGGTTAGCCTAGTGTACTTGATTGCATCACATAGAAGGACCAATCGTCGTTGTTCTTGGTTGAAGCCCCATGTTCATCAACTGTACATTCTGAAATCATCTCTTGGAGAAGTTTTGGAGCAGCATTAAGAAAGCCAACCTGATATAACCCGTGAATAAGAGTGCTGTAAGTAATTGCCTCGGAACAAATCCTGTTGTAGACATTTCATGGAGAAGTTTAATCACATCATCGACCCTCTTAGCCCTACAACATCCGTCTATTAGGATATTGAAAGTGACAACATTGGGAGAGCAGCCCTTGCTATACCATTAAATCAAACAATGCACTTCGTATCATCAAGACGATTATGCTTGCATGCACCTCATCGTATAATTCTCCAGCCTCATAGAACTTCCATTCTTTTGACAAATGCATTGAATGTGAATGTATCAGGAATTAATCCCATACGGAACAACATCTCATCGTATAAAGTGGTCTTGAAAACGAATGCAAAGGCACGTTCTTATCTCTTTTGTTTCTCTCATTACGCGTCGTTTGCGTTAATACAGCCAAGCCCACTTGTTGCCGGGAGCCCACCTAGTTGATTGTCCTTCGTTCGTAAACATTTTTACAAAAACCATATAAGTAATTTGAGAGGCTGACATTTTTCTTTTCTCAAATTTTGTTTGCGATGATAAATTTCGTTTTAACTTTTCTAACTTTGACATTTCTCCGTCTCTAAATCACTCAACAACTGTTGTCACTACCATTTGCAATTTTCTCCATCCACAAAAGACTTTATGTCCTCTCTCATGTCTTCTTCTTCCTCTTCTTCTTCCTCTCGGCCACGCACATGGAGATACAGTGTCTTCTCGAGCTTCCACGGACCAGACGTCCGTAAAACCTTTCTCAGTCATCTACGCAAACAGTTCAACACCAACGGGATCTCGATGTTTGATGATCAAGGGATTGAGAGAGGCCAAACCATTGCCCCTGAACTCATACGAGCCATTAGGGAGTCGAGGATCTCGATCGTGGTACTCTCGAAGAACTATGCATCTTCCAGCTGGTGTTTAGATGAACTGGTGGAGATTTTCAAGTGCAAGGAAGATAACAACCAAATAGTGATGACGGTTTTTTACGGTGGAGTAGATCCATCCGATGTGCGGAAACAAACAGGAGATTTTGGGAAAGTTTTCAAGAAAACTTGTACACGTAAAACCGAAGAGGAGAGGCGTAAATGGAGTCAAGCTTTGACCGATGCTGGCGACATAGCCGGTGAACACTTTCTTAACTGGTACATTTACTTTCCCTCAACTAATTTTCTTCATGAACATTCAGAACTCAATAAGATCTTTTTGATTCTATGATATATAAAAATAAATGCCAAATAATATAACAAAACAATATAAAAGTCAAATTTTTAAAATTTAATTAGAGGAAAATCAACTATTTTCTTATTTTATAAATAAAAATATTTAAAAATCTAAAAAGGAAAACTTATTGTAAATTAAGAAATCTATAAATTAATAAAATATCATAATCCAAAATTATTATTAATTTATAGAGTTTTTACGGTAGTTTTTACTTAGCCAATAGAATATGCAAATCATTTCCACATCTAAGGCTCCAGATCATAAAAGCGGAATGAGCGGTACAACTACTGGACGGTTTTAACAGTTATAAAAACGTATAGATATATGGTATATCATATACCGTATATGTAAAGATTTTTGTTACCCTTAACTGCGGTGTGGTGCGGGGCAAATTAAAACATCAGAAGCCTAAATTTCTCATAAGCAAGGTGACTTTTCTCTCTTATTAGGGACAATGAATCGGAGACGATTGAAAAGATTGCTAGAGATGTTTCCAACAAATTAAATGCTACAATTGTCTCTAACGATTTTGAAGACATGGTGGGTATTGAAGCGCATCTGGAGAAGATGCAGTCTTTGTTACTTTTAGATGATGAGGATGGAGTGATGCTTGTTGTAATCTGTGGCCCTGCTGGAATTGGCAAGACTACAATTGCCAGAGCTTTATATAGCCGACTTTCTAGCACTTTCCAGCTTTCCTGTTTTATGGAGAATCTTAGAGAAAGTTGTAACAGTGGTGGTCTTGACGAGTATGGATGGAAGCTGCGTTTACAAGAGCTACTTCTTTCAAAGATTCTAAACCAAAATGGTATAAAGATAAACCATTTAGGTATGATGCCGCAAAGGCTCTGTGACCAAAAAGTTTTTATCATTCTTGATGATGTGGATGATCTGCAGCAACTTGAAGCCTTGGCTAATGACACTAACTGGTTTGGTCATGGAAGCAGAATTATCGTAACCACGGAAAATCAAGAGCTTTTGGAGCAACATGGTATCAACAATACATACCATGTGGACTTTCCACCTAAAGAAAATGCTCGTAAGATCCTTTGCAGATATGCTTTTAAACAAAGCTGGGCACCATATGGTTTCGAAAATCTTGCCGAAAGAGCAACGGAGCTTTGTAGTAACCTTCCATTGGGTCTCAGAGTCATGGGTTCAATGTTACGCGGAAAGAAAGAAGATGACTGGGAAAGTATGTTGCAAAGGCTAGAAAAAAGCAGTATATCAAAGATCGATGCATTACTGAGAGTTGGATTTGACAGTTTACATGAGAGCGATCAAACTATATTTCTCCTCATTGCAGTCTTCTTCAATTACGAAGATGATGGTCATGTGAAAACAATGCTCGCTGACAGTGGCTTGGATGTCAGACTTGGGTTGAAAACTCTCGCCTATAAATCTCTCATACATTTATCGACCAAAGGAGAAATAGTGATGCACAAGTTACTAAAACAAGTGGGTATACAGGCGATTCAAAGACAGGAGCCTAGGAAACGCCAAATCCTAATTGATACTGATAATATTCTCGATGCTCTTGAAAACGATTTTGTAAGTTTTTCTTCTTTTTGGTCATTTGGCAAAGCCCCACAAATCTTACCTGTTTTGGATTTTATTTAGGGTAATAGAAGTTTGATGGGGATATCTTTTGATATATCTACAATCAAAGACAGCATGGATATAAGCCCAAGAGCTTTGAAAAGAATGCGCAATCTTCGATTTCTCTGGATCTACAACTCAAGATGGGATACAAATGTTAGAGTGCATGTACCCGAGGACATGGATTTTCCACCTCGTCTGAAGTTATTACATTGGGAGGAATATCCAGGAAAGTGTCTTCCTCATACACTTAGGCCGGAAAATCTAGTGAAACTCTATTTAGAAGAGAGCAAGCTCAAGCATTTGTGGAAAGGAACCCAGGTTTGTTTTTTTATAACTCTTTACTTTGAATAAATTGTTCGGTAATGTTTTATTGGTTTTGTGAAACTTTAAAATGACATTAGAAAATAGAAATCTAGATGGAATTAAAAATAATTAAAAATAGCATCGTTTATATATATATATGGTGATGATTGTTTCCATTAGTTTTGGTTTTTGGTTTCCAGGATTCTAGATTAAACTAGTTTTTAGTTTTGGTTTTTGACTTTTAAGTTTTTGTTTTTGGTTTTCAGCTTTTGGTTTTGATTTTTAATTTTAAGATTTTTTTTGATGAAATATTAAATTTATTAATCATCAATTAAAATAATAGTCATGTACAATAAAAATATATATTTCTAAGGTCTAAGTGTGATCATGAAACCAGAGCTGCATCAAACCTCGCAAACGCGGTTTCTCCTTGCACTTCACTGACTATATGTGATTCCTCACTGTTTTCCCAATCACCTTAGCCAATTGGCTATAGCTTATCCTGGCTTCTTATGGTGCTTCCTTTCATTCCTCTTTCTCCAAAGCATATAGATGGTAGCTTGAATCACTAGGCGCAAAAGAATGTAGGTAAGATCAAATCTATGGGTTGTGAGATGATGAAGAGTATTATCCCATTCTGGATCAGGAGGCCGATCCAAGAGCGTACCTATCACCTCTATCCATACGTATATAGGCAGGCAAAGAACATATGATCCCTTGATTCATTAGGCTCTCGACAAAATAATAAACCTTGAACTTGACTCCAACCACGCATATGCTCCTCCGTAGATAGCATGTTCCTTATTGCAAACCATGTAACAAAAGCAAATCATGTGGTTTTAAGATCTTTTTATTAAATAATCAATACATTATTTTAAAGTAATAAAATAAACAGCAATAAAAAATTGAAAATTACCACTAAAATTTATCAAAATAATGGTTGTTATTTATAATAAAAACAATAGCATGTTTTTTAAATTATTTTATTTTAAGCATTATACAAAAATATAAATTATAAAAATCTATAAATTATAAAAAAAATTAAAATATTTGGAAATTTGGAAACTATTTATAAATTTTATTACGTAAAATTCATTTTTTAAAACTTGAATGACTATTTTCAAATTAATATAATATATTGTATTAATAAAATATTTTAAGTTTTTATAAATATTTTAGTTGTCGTTTACTGTGTTTAATATTTATTAAAATTATTCAATAACTTTATTTATAGAAATTAACAACTAATTATGTACAATTAATATTAAAATATCTCTATTTATTTACAGATATGAAACAAAAATAAATTATTTTACATTAATGTTTAAATAATAAAAAAATAAATGGAAATTTAATATTTATGAAAATATTATTTTTAATTATTCATTATATGAAAATATTATTTTTAATTATTCATTATATTTTATGTAAAATAAACAAAATTCGTTTTTGCATTGAAAACCCACAAAAGTTGGTTTTGGCTTTTATTCGCAAATTGGTTGAAATTTTGAAAAACTAGTTTCCCTAAATTTTAGGGAATTTATTTGTTAAAAAAATTGATTGGCAAATCAAATGATTTTTACAAAAACTAAAAGGTAAAACTTAAATGGATGAAAAATGTTTTTTTCTTGGAAAAACATTTATGAAAAGTATGTGACAGGAAATCTTTATTCATCTCCAATAAAAATAAACAAAATAATAACCCCAATTTAAATAAAAATTAGTAACCCATGAACATATGTAAATTTATATGCACTAACCAATAAACTAACGGTATGTATTTCTCTCATATCATTCTTACGTTATTGTGCTGTTTAACATTAAACAAATAAAAACACAAGATCTGATTTTCTGTTTTGGGAATTACTAGAGAAAATAACAGACGATTATGTCTATTTTTCGTACTTCCTCATCATGTGTTGATATATTTTTGCTGTTTGTTTCACATTCAGCCTCTTGGGAATCTCAAGAAGCTGAATTTGAATTCGTCTTATAATTTGGAGGAACTCCCAGATCTTGGGAATGCTACAAATCTGGAGATTTTGGATGTGTGTAAATGCCAGAGTTTGGTAGAGATTCATTCCTCAGTTGGAAATCTTCATAAACTAGAGAAGTTGAAGATGAATTACTGTGGAAAGCTACAGGTTGTTCCGAGTCTCTTCAACTTGGCATCTCTTCAGTCAGTCTCGATAGCAGGATGCTATCAATTGAGGAAATTTCCAGATATTTCGGCGACCATCACAGAACTCAAAATCATAGACACAATGTTAGAAGAATTAACTGCATCAATTAGGCTCGGGTCTCGTCTTGAGGATCTCTATATAGTTGGCAGTGTCATTCCAAATGAATATTTTTTGACACATCCACATGTGGCAAGATTGATGCTAGAGAAAAGTGGCGCAGATATTGAGAGACTTCCAGATTGCATCAAAGATCTTCATTGTTTAGAAGATCTTTTTATAATCGGATGTCCAAAGCTTGTATCACTGCCAGAGCTTCCTAGGTCGCTCACGAGACTAGTAGTATGGAATTGTGAATCACTGGAGACACTTGTACCTTTCCCTTCCGACTCTCAGATTTTCATTCTCTTTTTCCCCAACTGCTTCAAATTGGGTCCAGAAGCAAGGAGAGTAATTATCCAGCAGCGATCATGTCATCAATTCTTACCTGGAAGAGATATACCTGCAGAGTTCACTCACCGGGCTATAGGAAAATCCTTGACCATCACTTCAAATGCCTGCGGCGGATTTAGAATGTGTGTCATCTTTTCCCCTAAATCAGAGATGGGAGTTGCTATTGATATAGACTTAATGTGTCGCATAAGCATAAATGGTTGCCCTAAGGAAAATTGCATAGTTTCTCTTGTCGGTGGAGTTCGATCAGAACATCTAGCTATATTTTACTCAGAAATTCTTAGGGAATACGACGAAGTTGAACAGTACAGCGAGATATTGTTCGAATTCAGCAGCTCATCCCAGGATATCGAAATTGTTGAATGTGGTGTCCAGATCCTGGTAGAAGAAACCAATTCAGAACAACTGTTGGACAACGACAATGGAAGTCTCGCTGATGAGAGCTTTGAGTTGGATGCATCACGAGTAAAGATCATTGATGATTTGCATGGGAGCCTTGAATTTGATGCATCAAGAGTAGATACTGATGATGATTTGCTAGGTTTATTTGCTCCCACTTTTTTTTCCTTCGGATTCTGATTCCAATTTTTTTTTTTTTTTTTCTTTCTTGAGTATGTCATTATTTCACATCATTGTTTTCCTTCTGAATTTGATTACAAGTGTTCTATTTCTGTATAGTTTTAAGACTCGAGTAATGTTAATCTTGTTTTGATTGACTTTGTATCGACCCTTTTAGAAAATGTTCACTAGTTGTGTATGGACTTTAGCTATCTACTAGTTATTAATTTCCTTCACTTTTCAAATGAGTTGGTTCATCATGAATACATCTGCAGACAAGATGATGATGATGATGCCATTGTTGCCCAAATGCTCTTGTTTAGCTTTTACAAATTTAGAAAGTGAAGAAATCTGTGCATCTATCTGCAGGACATGGATTTTCCACCTCGACTAAGGTTATTTCATTAATGGCTTACGAAATACATAAATGTCCCAATTGAATGATCATATGTTGTAGATGATCTAAATCCTAAATCTTAAACCTAAAATCCTAAGCTTTTGAAACTACTTGCTTCCTCACCCCACTTCATGGCTGCCTTCAGAGAATACATGCACTACAAGAAAAAACAGCGGTATTCTGACGAACATTCCGACGAAAAATGAAATCCTCGGAATATCTCGAAGAATTTCCGAGGAAATTCCGAGGGAACACAAAATTGGGTTTCCTCGGAATTTCGTCGGAATATACCGACGGAATTCCGAGGAAATATCAATCCGTCGGAATATTCCGAGGAAATTCCGAGGAAAAATGTGTTCCTCGGAAAAAACCGATGAATTCCGAGGAAATATTATAGCCGTTGGAGAGCCGTTGGGGGATTTTACAAAATTCCGAGGAAATTCCGACAAACTAGCCTTTTTCGTCGGAATTCCGTCGGAATTTCCTCGGTATGTCGGCAGGATTTAAACTATAAATACAAGCACTCCTCTTCCTCTTCATTCACTCCATATCTTCATCCTCCCTCTTACTCTATTTACACACGAATTTGATTCATAAAAAATATGTCTTCTTCAAATTATTTTCGTTCTTGGATCGATCGACCTCATTTGGATCCGAACACGAGATTGCTTACGGAAGAATACCAACGAGGTATAACCGAATTCATGGGGTTAGTTCACCGACAACCGGAAGCAAAAACAGGTAAGTTAAGATGTCCTTGCTCTAATTGTAAAAATAGAAAGGTTATTAAAGAGTGGGATGTTTGGACTCATCTATATTTGAGTGGGTTTACACGAAGTTACAAAATTTGGTATCATCATGGGGAAACTGATTATGAACATGGTAGTACTAGCGAACCTCAGCCAGCGGTTAGATTAGAAGAACCAATTAGAACGGATGTAGATTATGGTGTAGGTACTGAGCAGATGGTAAATGATCATTTTAGAGGGGAAGATTTACCCAATGCAGAAGCTAGGAGATTTTATGATATGTTGGATGCTGGAAAGCAACCATTGTACGAAGGTTGCAGAGATGGTCATTCAGCTTTATCATCTGCTACAAGATTGATGAGCATTAAAACAGATTATAATTTGGCTGAAGACTGTGTGGATGCGATTGCTGATTTTGTAAAAGGTATTCTACCCGAGGATAATGTAGCTCCTGGTTCATACTACGAGGTTCAGAAACTCGTAGCTGGTCTTGGTTTATCGTATCAGGTAATAGATGTATGCAGCGACAACTGCATGATTTATTGGAGGGCGGATGAACAGCGGGTTACATGCAAATTTTGTGGAAAGCCTCATTATAAAGATACGAGTGGAAGAGTTCCAGTGCCATATAAAAGGATGTGGTATTTACCTTTGACGGAAAGGTTGCAGAGGTTGTATCTATCTGAACGCACATCGCAATAAATGAGATGGCATGCGGAGCACTCAACAGATGGTGAGATCAGACATCCTTCAGATGCAAAAGCGTGGAAGCATTTCCAATCAAAGTATCCCGACTTTGCGTATGAAAGAAGAAATGTCTACCTTGGATTATGTACTGATGGTTTCAGTCCGTTTGGCAAGAGTGGAAGACAATATTCTCTATGGCCCGTCATTCTTACACCATACAACCTCCCCCCAAACTTGTGCTTGCGACGAGAGTTTTTGTTTCTCTCGATTCTCGTTCCCGGACCAGAGCATCCTAAGAGATCACTTGATGTGTTTCTTCAGCCACTAATATATGAGTTGCAACAACTATGGGCTCAAGGTGCTGAAACATACGATGTTTCGTGTAAAGAAAACTTTCAAATGCGGACAGTACTAATGTGGACAATAAGTGATTTTCCAGCATATGATATGTTGTCTGGATGGACAACGCATGGAAGGATATCATGTCCATATTGTCAAGATAACACTGATGCTTTCCAACTAAAACACGGAAGGAAAACGTGTTGGTTTGACTGTCACAGGAGATTCCTACCACCTGATCATCCATATCGTAGGAGTAGGAATTTGTTTACGAAGAACAAGAGGGTGTTTGACAGTCCACCTCCGGAAATTTGTGGGAAAGATTTGAAGATACAACTAAGAGATTTTGGTGCAGAAAGGACGCCAGAAGTCGGTGGACATGAGCGTTTTCCGGTAGATGCTGTTGGAGAACTACATAACTGGCACAAAAAAAGTATTTTCTGGGATCTGCCATACTGGGAGGATCATCTGCTAAGGCATAATTTAGATGTCATGCATATTGAGAAGAACTTTTTTGACAATCTCATGAACACGATCCTTAATGTTCAAGGTAAAACAAAGGATAATTTGAAGTCAAGACTGGATTTAGTCGATATATGTGCTCGTTCAGAACTTCATGTTGATGAAAATGGTAGGGCTCCTTTTCCCATATACCGACTTGATGCAGAGGGAAAAGATGCGTTCTTTGATTGGATTTCAAACGATGTGGAATTTCCAGACGGTTACGCATCAAATTTGCGTAACTGTATCGACAGAAAGGAAGGAAAGTTTACTGGCTTGAAAAACCACGATTGCCATGTAATGATGCAGCGCCTCCTTCCGTTCGCCTTCAAGGAACTATTACCACAAAATGTTCATGAAGCAATTGCAGGGATAAGTGGTTTCTTCCGCGATTTATGCACGAGATCAGTGACTCTTGAAGGTATTGAAAATTTGAAGACTAACATAGCCGTGATTCAGTGCAACCTTGAGAAGATATTTCCTCCCTCATTTTTTGATGTTATGGAGCATCTTGTTATTCACCTGGCAAGAGAATTGGAACTTGGTGGTCCTGTGCAGTATAGATGGATGTATCTGTATGAGCGGTATATGTTCCATTTGAAGAAGATGGTGAAAAATTTAAGTAGGGTGGAAGGTTCTATAGTCGCACAGATGATCAATGAAGAAACTTCAAACTTTGCCGAGTACTACTTTCCAGCAGAAGTTCAGACCAAAAACAGAAGACCTGCTCGGCATGATGATAGAGGCGAACGGGCAACATATCATGTTACGGTTCCAGACATTTTCACAGACGTTGGACGACTTAGCGGAAAACCAAAGGACCGTCGACTTACTGAGCAGGAGCGCAGTAATTTGCAAACATATTTGCTCACCAACTGCGAAGACGTTCTTCAATATGAGAGGTAAATAAATGAGCTTACAAATTTTTATTTTAACAAGTTGAAATTTAAATCTTAATTAATTACATTATTGTCATCATATACAGGATTTTCATGGCAGAAAAGCGGTTCGAGTATAGATACGCCACAGAGGACGAACTAGAAGAAATGAAGCAGAGAGAATTTACTGGATGGATGTTTACTTATGTGAGTGCTTTAAACAAATTAAAATATATTTTATCACATATTTATACTAATTCACATTTATTGATATAACATATATATATATGTGCTATTAATAGGTGTCTGCTGGTTTGGCCAGAGGTGAAACATTTGACGATTGGATACGTGAGATGGTCGTTGGACCAAACTTTGTTGTGAAGTCATATCCGAGATTTTGTACTCGAGGATATGCATTCACAACTCAGAAGAGGAGACGTTCGAGTACGACTTATGATGATGGCGTTTGTTCTGCATCAGGAGATGATGTATACTACGGACACATACATGAGATTTTGGAAATCAAGTATTTGGGCATGGTTGGATTGCGCTGTACTGTTTTCTATTGTGATTGGCACGACAACACCCCAGATCGAGGTGTGAGAACAGATGCATTTGGTGTTACATCAGTAAATTCGAGGCGAAAGCTGCAATATTATGATCCTTTCATTCTTGCTTCCCAGGCCGATCAGGTAATTAAATGTTAATTATTCAGAATGATTCATCATCATGTGTATTAATTTATAATTTTTCTAAATGTTACAGGTTTGTTATATCAAGTACCCCCGGGTAAGGAACAGAGATGATCCATGGGTTACTGTTACAAGACTCAACCCGAGAGGCCGAGTTCAGGGAAGTTCTGAGCTGGAAGACCCACTACAACCAAGCACATCCGGCAACTGTAGTGCAGCAGAAAATTTAGCTGGAGTTGGCCTTGTAGTCGATTTAACCGACTTTGGAGAGGAAGCCGTCGTTCACGTAGAGGATGAACCAGTAATTGGAGAGTTTCACCAAGATCCAGATTCAGATTCATCTAGTGATGATGACTCGGAAACAGAATATCATTGATTTTTTTTATTTTTTTTAAAGAAATACCGAGGAAATTCCGAGGAACACTTGATATAACCTCTTTCCTCGAATAATAGTTATTTGGTTTATCTAGCAAGGCAAAGCTGAATACGAATTAAAAACTACTCAGAACACAACCAAATAAAACGAAGAAACCATGTAAAAGAAATACAAACTCATAATTAAGAAACCCAAAAAAAAACTCAGTTCAAAATTAACAGAAAATAAGACCATAAAACGTTAGAATAGAAAAGAAAATAAAATAGCCGGTGATAGCTCCTACTCCTCGTCTCCTGCTCCAGATGTTCCGCATCATTGGGTCTCTTGGACCTCTTTCTTACCCTGTGTGTACCACTCGAACCCGAACCAGAGCTGGATGGAGAGTTGTCCCGATGAACTACATCATCCTTTTGGCAACGACACGGCCTGATACGTGAAATGGCAGCCCAGATCTTGTGTAGCATGTCGTTGTTTGTCTTTATGCTCTGATCTC
Source organism: Brassica oleracea var. oleracea (assembly GCF_000695525.1). NCBI lineage: Eukaryota > Viridiplantae > Streptophyta > Magnoliopsida > Brassicales > Brassicaceae > Brassica > Brassica oleracea. The sequence goes on along the minus strand of NC_027756.1, from coordinate 11,850,150 downwards.
TCCAATGTTGTTGCTGGCGCGAAGTGGCGTTCGGTGGAAGCTCTTGCAGCTTGTACTGGCTGGAGTCTGATGGGAGTAGCTGATGGGGTTGTGAATCATCTGGAATGGCTTGTGCAGCCTCATCTTCTCCTTCTTCATCAACCACGCCCTTGCCTTTGGTCTGATATTTTGGCGTGAAGAAGGATGGCTTGTCTACTAGTGCGGTAGCAGGGGGTAGGAACTCAACTGCAGCCTCTGAAAGTAGAGAAGTGAGACCGATCTGAGGTAGGTGGCAGTAGAGTGTTTTCTTCGCTCGGTCCTGGAATACGTAGACGTAAGGACCATCCCGATCGATCCTCGAGTGGGGACCAGCTATGAACTCCTTACTTACTAGAGAAATGACATCCAGGTAGTTCCAAGCAATGTTGTTCGATCTGTCCAGTGCTACCTCCTGGTTCTTGCAGTCTACACCCACATGTCTAAGGATCCGAGTAATCACTGCACCAAATCCACATGCATTGCTCTTGGATTTGGTTACTTTCCCCTTGTATCCTGCTAAGTTTGCGGCCAGCACCGCTCCCATGTTGAAGGCAGTAGCAGGTGGGAATGTAGAGTTTCCAAATGCCGGTAGCAAATGCCTCACACCTTGGTACAGGAGGCACAACTCCCATTGCGTGACTGATGCGGCTGTGGTTGTCCCGTATAGCAATGAGCCAATGAGGCGTGTCGCATATCTCAGTACTGGGCTCCGGATAAGTGACTCCTTTGCCTGAGAAGATCTATAAACCCATGTGCCAATCGTTTCCCAGAAGTTCAACAGCTCTGAAGTCCAATAAAGACCATATGTCCTCTCCCCCGCACTCAATCCAAATAGTCCGCAGAGGTCTGTGAAAGATACCTCATAGTATACTTTCTGCACTACGAATGCCAGAAAACCTTCCTCATGCCTATCATCGGGACGGGTGACGTATGCGGATGCTATGAACTGGCGTACCAACTCCGGATAAGTGGGTTCCTTGAGGTTGCATAGTTGGCCTAGACCCATGTTCTGGAACAGTCCTTCAATGTCTGCTTGGATTCCCAATATTGTCATCGTCTCAGGACATGCTAGTTGTGTAGCCGGAACGGCTACCTTCTTCATGTTGTTGTAGTGGGTGGTATCAGACTTATCCCACTTCTTTGGCCTTTGCTTCTCCAGCTGTGACGAACCCGCTTCTTGTGTGTTTTTCTTTGCTGATGTTTTCGTGCGCTTCATTCTCTACAAAATAGAATCATTGCTCTCAACATGGTTATAATCAATTAAGAACTCAAAGCAACATGAAAATGAAAAGCGAAATCGAGTTGTGATAAAAAAAAAAACAAATTGAAAAAAATTCTCAATCCCTAAATAATCTCAAATCCTGTTCCAAACTCGTTAATCACAGACAATTGTGTTCTATTCCATGTTTAAACATCTGTTTCATGCATATTTGATCAAGGAATCAACACGGAAATAAGAAATTCACAAAACCCAAAAAATTGCTCAAGAACACGATTTCAGAATGTGGAGATTCGCGGAGTATACCTGTCTTAGGGTGAAAACGAGTGTAGGAATCAGGTAGAGCTCAAAAAATCAAGTGGAATGGAGCCCAAAATTGTTCAAATCGGATGATTATAGAGAGAGAAAGAGGGGGGGCGAATTATAGGGGAAATCAGAGGGGATGAGAGTTCT
>NC_027756.1:11841269-11848444 GCF_000695525.1 Brassica oleracea var. oleracea | reverse complement strand
GAGGGACATGTTCCTCGGAATATACCGAGGGACATGTTCCTCGGAATATTCCGAGGAAGATTTCCCTCGGTATATTCCGATCGATCGATGGATAAATGTCCAAAAACGCATCGATCGATGAATTTCCGAGGAAATATCCCGACGAAGTTCTCCCTCGGTATATTCCGAGGAGATTTCCGACAAACTAGTGATCCTCAGAATTTCCTCGGAAATTTGTTTCCTCGGAATTTTCCGACCAAAGACTGCTCATGCCATCACTACAAGAAAACATCAAGGATACTGAGGGAAAAAATCGTCGGAATTTCGTCGGAATAACGTTATTCCGACGAAATTCCGACGATTTTTTCCCTCAGTATCCTTGATGTTTTCTTGTAGTGATGGCATGAGCAGTCTTTGGTAGATCTTCTGCATGAGTCCAGATTTTCAAAGATACCTCCCTAACTGAGCGTGTGGTAAATGTATCTTCTCTGGTCGCTAGTTGTCCAGCCACTAGAGCAAATAGATAGCACGGTTTCTTGAATGGATCGATCCTCCCATAACAGCATAGTGCCGACCTCCCTACCTTTTAACGAAGAGATATGCTTTCAGTAAAGACAAAGCAGAGAGGACATTTAGCCCCAAAACAAACTTCAAAATTTTGCTAACCTCTATATCTACCTTGAGAAATGAGGTTTCGATTAGATAACAATACGGGATAAAGTGACTTGTCAGCTTTAACAAGGCTTGTGTACTTCTCCATAATATCAGGGGCGGTCCTAATCATTGCATATTAAACAGGTTAATCACACTATATACACAGTAAAATAAGGCTACAATCTCTTGCGACAAACAAACCATACTTACTCGGAAACTATCAAATCTACCAAAAATAAGACTCATCTGGTGGAAGGTAATTCGTAAAGGTATTCCAGTAGCACTTTCATTACAACACGGAGGAATAAAAGTTGATTCATCCTGTCTATTTTATTGGGAAGAAGAAAACTACACAGTCAACCATATCTCCTCTTTCAATGCCGGTGTATCGAAAGAGATATAGAATCTGGTGTATAGAGCTCATCAAATCCAGGTGACTTTTTTTCTCCTACATGACAACATCAGATAAATCTTCGCGCAAAACTCCACTGACACCAATATGCACGCCCAACTTAATACTTTTATCGGTTGGAGAATATGGTGTATGAGGAACGACTTGCTCTTTAAAAACAAGATATGGGTTAGACAAGACACAATCAACAAGTTCTTCATATATAATATACTCTCTGGGAGCAACTAGATACTACTAACCAAGCTCTTAATTCCTTCCCAGCAGGACAGGAACCACTTAACACGTCTACTAGAAACTGATTATTCTTATTTTGTAGATGATGCTTCTACATCCCAACGACAAAAATCAGGGATAGCCTGGATACTGCGAGACATGGATAATCGTATCATCATGAAAGGTTCCACTGCTATCGACCCAGCATCTACATCTCTTGAAGCCGAGGCTATTGCGCTGAGAGAAGCTGTAATTCAGATCAGACTATTGGGCTACAGAAATGTAAATTTCTATTGAGATTGTAAGGTCTCCAATTTCTTTTATCATTGTCCCAACCTGAAACTTATGTGATATCGTATGTTTTAGAAAAATAAGGATACGAATTTTCCTTTTTAAGTCTGCATAGTAAGATATGTTTTACCAGTTTAAGGCGAGCACATTTTCTTTTTAGAAGAAAAAAGTTTTCCACAAAAAGAAAAGGTTACAACAAATCGATATGCTAATTTTAACTCATAAATGTTTTCCGCAATATTCTCTATCACATAAAAGGTTGAACAGCTCCTTAAACAAAATCAAAAGGTAAAACAGAATTTAAAAGTAACGGTTGGTGCATTTTAGCATTATCATATCATTCACCGAGAAACTGGCGTTTTTTAGCAGTGTTCATGTAGGGTCTCAGAACCCATTCGACCTCTGCTTCATCTTGTTCTAATGTTCCTAGTTTCACCTGCAATGAAACAGCATTGATAATTAATGAACTAGATTGAATCTGCCATATACACGGAATAACTATATAACATATTTTCATACTACATTTAACAAAATTAAATTTTGTCAAAACCAAGTCGAACTAAAAAAAAAGTTTCAGGTCAGTTATGACTTATGAAGAATCAAAACAGAATAAACCGAGTGCATAGTACCTGGTAGAGCCGCACCTCAAACTGAGGACCAATTTCTTTTAGCTCAATCGATTTCGGGCCTCCTTCTCCTTTATCATACACATGATTCCTATATACATATACACGCCCATAAGAATTTTCAATCAAGAAACGACACAAAAGAAAACATGCAAACATAGTTTTCTAGAACTTGTTTTTATTATGGAGAAAACTTGTACACCTGAATGAAATGTAATCAGATTCATTAGAAAAAGTAACTATGCGTTTTGCATCCAGTTTAGGAGCTGGGATGATGTGTTTTAAAATGTTCATAACTCTTTTACCCATCTGCCAAAAAGATCAAAATGTTTTACATCAGAAACAAAAAATAGGAGTAAATCAACTCTACAAAACTCGTTCAAATCGCAATAAAGGAAGTGAAGTATTCAACAAATACAGACCTGGGTTGTAAAGTGTTCAAAAATGAGATGAGGATATTGCTCAGACATTTTTCCCATTTCTTTCTTGGTTTGAATTTCATGTCTTGTTACCTAAAAACAAAAGGGGTACTCTGGATTAAGAAAAGCAAAGTATTTCTGAAAATATAATAACCTCAAAGAGTACCACATTAAGCAACTGAAAGTAGGCAGTTGGTCCGAATGCGAGATGAGAGACAATAAGACCATCAGGCTTACCACGGTTCTCAGAAACAAATATCACATCAGTAAAATCATGAGAACGCGCAGTTTCAATAATCTCAGAAATGACCTGCACAAAGAAATAAGTTCCAGTATTATGATCCTAATGCCTATGATAGGCCTATGAGAGTGTACGTTTCGAGGAGGAAGAAGCAAACGAATAGAGAAGAAGGAGTGAAGAATTGCTGAGCTGGCGGTTGTTACTTAGATAATAAGATTCGTTGGGGTCAGTTGTAAACGAGCCTTAGATATAAAAGGGAACTCGTGTGTCAGTTAGGAAGTGAAGCATTTAGAGAGTAAGTGCTGGTAGCTTGATTCTGGGGTGTGAGAATCAAAATTGGCTTAGTTCTCTGATTTGTAGAGACTAAGAGAGGGTGGTTGGGCGGATCTTGTTATAATAATACTACTTTGTTCTTATCAAATTGGTGCGTGAGAGCGTTCTGGATCGAACAATCGCGAAGAGAGGAGATGACGAGACCGACGCAACCGAGCGTTGAATCCTTATCGGCTTTGATGACGACGCAATTCACGGAGCAGCGAGAGACTAATGCGAACCTGCGATCGACGATCGAATCATCGATTGAGAAATTGGAGGAGAAGTTTACGGCGAAGCTTGACGCGAAGTTCTCGGAGCTCATCGATCTGATGTCGAGATCGGCGAGGTCGGCGGACGAGCCGGTGATTGCTGCAAATCCGATTACTCAACCTTACGTAAAGCAGGTATATAACTATAACCTGGAACCTGGCCGTAGCTTTAGGATTGAGAACAATCGAACTATTGCTCCGTTGATGGATGACAGAGATAGTTTGATTCGAAATGTTGAGCTTCCGATCTTCAGTGGAGATGATGTATATGGTTCGATTGCTTTGGCTGAAAGATTTTTCAGGATTGGAGGTTACAATGAAATGATGAAGATTGATCTGATATCAGTTAGTCTGGGAGGCGATGTGTTGAACTGGTTCAACAATGAGGTTGTAAGTAGGCCGTTTCTGAGTTGGATTGATTTCAAAGATCGGTTGATTGCTCGATTCAGTAGGGTGAAGTTGTGAAATCCAAGTCAACCTTTCTTCGCTGTTCATCAAACAGGATCTGTAGCAGAGTACATTCACAAATTTGAAAATTTATCAACTCAAGTCTTTGGGATTTCTGACAAACAAAAAGAAGGTATCTTCATGAATGGCTTAACTCCGGAAATGCAAGAGGTGGTGACAATGTGCAAACCTATTGACCTTCCTGAGATGATTGCTACTGCGTATCAAATGGAGACGAGTTCATTGTTGAGTGTTGTCAAGAAGGAGATGCAACAACGCAACAAAGCGAACCAGAGCAACACTCATGATACAAGCAAATCATATTCGAGTTATACTCTAAATGCGGGTTGGAAGCAAAAACCGTCAGTGCAGTCCACTACGTCTAACCAGAGTAAACAAAGCGGAACTGCAAGACCAGCACTGAGATTAACTGATACTCAGTTAGCAGAGAAGAAAAGATTGGGCCTTTGTTTTCAGTGTGACGCGAAGTGGAGTAGACAACACGCTGCGGTTTGTCCTAATGCTGTTCTGAGAGTGTTGACTGTAGTGAATGGTGTAGAGATGGAAGTGGTTGCGCAGGAGACAGAAGAAGGAGAGGAAGATGATATTGTGTGGGAACCACAACTGCGAACGATTTCTGTGAGTTCTTTGTTGGGGTTATATTCACCAACTACAACAAAATTAAGGGGCTCAATCAAGAACCAGACAGTGGTAGTAATGATGGACAGTGGAGCAACCCACAACTTCATATCACCGTCAATGGTGAAGCAATTAAAGCTGAAAGCAGATAAAAAAACTTAGAGAACATGTTGGGTACAGGAGCATCTGTGCCAGGGGTTGGGATCTGTAGAAATGTGCTAATCACTCTTCAAGGATTACCATTTCAAACAGATTTCATAGTGCTGGAGTTGGGGAATGTTGATGTTATCTTGGGCATGCTATGGCTGAGATCGTTGGGTAAATGTGAGATTGATTGGGAGAAGCATGAGTATGTGTTCTATTATCAGGGAAGGAAGGTGACTTTAATGGGTGATCCATCGTTGCATCTACAAGGAACTTCGTTGAAGAGTCTACAACCAGATTCTGAGATTCCTGTGCAATTGAATGAAGTGTTGAATTAATTTGCGCATATATTCAAGGAACCAACAGAGCTTCCTGCGATGAGGGGACATGAACATAGCATTACCTTACAGCCTGGGTTGGGACCTATTAGCGTGAGACCCTATAGGTATCCTCAGATTCATAAGGAAGTGATGGAGAAGAGTGTGCAAGAGATGTTGTCAACTGGAGCAATTCGACCAAGCCATAGTCCTTACTCGAGTCCAGTGCTTTTGGTAAAGAAGAAAGACAACTCCTGGAGGTTTTGTGTGGATTACAGGATGGTGAACAGAGCAACTGTACTAGACAAATACCCTATTCCCATGATAGATCAGTTACTGGATGAGCTGAGTGGTTCTATGTGGTTTTCAAAATTGGATTTAAGATCTGGATATCATCAAATAAGAATGAAGGAAGAGGATATAGAAAAGACAGCTTTCAGGACCCATCAAGGGCACTATGAGTTCTTGGTTATGCCTTTTGGTTTGATTAATGCACCTGCTACATTTCAGTCCTTGATGAATGAACTATTTTCGGAGTTTCTGCGCAAGTTTGTCCTTGTGTTTTTCGATGACATTCTGATATTCAGTTCGTCTTTGGAGGAGCATATAGTACATGTGACAGAAGTGTTGAAGGTATTTGAGAAGCACAAGCTATTTGCAAACAGAAAAAATGTGCTTTTGGTCAGAAGCAAGTGGAGTACTTGGGCCATATAATCTCGGCACAGGGCGTGTCTACTGATCCTCAGAAGATCGCTGCGGTGACTAAGTGGCCTACTCCGCGAACTGTGAAAGATGTTAGAGGATTTCTGGGTTTGACAGGTTACTATCGAAGATTTGTTCAAAGCTATGGCATGCTTGCTAAGCCGTTAACAGAGCTGCTTAAGAAAGAACAATTTTTGTGGTCACAGCACACACAGATGGCGTTTGAGAAGTTAAAGATAGTAATGACATCTACACCGGTGCTAACACTGCCAGACTTTACACATGTCTTCATCATTGAGTCTGATGCATCAGGGTTTGGTTTGGGTGCAGTGTTTATGCAGGGGAAACATCCAATAGCTTTCTTCAGTCATGCTCTGACAGAGAAAGAGCAGCTGAAACCGATATATGAGAGAGAGCTTATGGCAATCGTACTCTCAATTCAGATGTGGCGTCATTATTTGTTAGGAAGGAGATTCATTGTTCGAACCACTACAAGAAAACATAATCTTAACGAGGGCGGTTTTCCTCGTTATTTCGTCGTAAAAGAGGCTTTACGACGAATTAGCGAGGAAACGCGTTTGCTCGTTACACGTCCGTCGTAACACATATTTCCTCGCTAATTCGTCGTAACTTAGCGAGGAATATATTTCGTCGTAAAGACGAAGTAGAACGATTCGTCGTAAAGACGTCGCTACAATTCCTCGTAAGGACGTCGCTACTATTCCTCGTAAATAACTCGAAAACAGTTCCTCGTAATCTACACGTAAATACCTTGAAAGATTTTCCTCGCAAAATACACGTAACAACCACGAAATGATTTCCTCGTAAAATGGTCGTAAACATTTCCTCGTTATTTCCTCGTAAATAATTCCTCGTAAAATACTCGTAAACAGTTTCTCGACATTTCCTCGTAAGATTTCCACGTAAAGAGGTCGTACATTAGCTACGAATTTACTTCGTTTTTATTATTTTACAGAATTTTAAAATATAATTAAAAAATAATTATAAATATTTAATTTAACAATAAATTAAAATTCAAAATAAAAATAAATTCATATGAAAATATTTTATAAATAAATAAGTTTTGAATTTATATAATACAACAACAAAAAAAAACTAAGGGTCGTTCATCGCCCGGTAGAATTCATCACTCCTCGTAACATCCGCCTCGTTATGTACGTCGTCGGATGACTCGCCATGAATGGGATGTTGTTGTCGCATGTTCCTCAACATGGACTCCCATTCCGGATTTGTGGCCGCAATAACGTCCAAGAAGCCCTCGACTCCACCCATACGAGATTTTGTCGCGGTCAACTCGTTACGCAGCTGAGCGGACTCTCTACGCAGCTCCGTGACTTCATCATCCCGTCGCTGACCATAAGACGATGTCGCTCTCGGAACATCATTGACGGAACCAATACCCAACGTCCGTCCCTTTTTTTTAGGGACAACCTTAAAAACAAAAAAATAAATATTGTAAGTAAATATTTAAAGTTAAATTAAATGA
>NC_027756.1:11816985-11837108 GCF_000695525.1 Brassica oleracea var. oleracea | reverse complement strand
AAGTTGGTGGATTCAAAAATTTCCTCGTTAAATACACGTAAACTATTCCCTCGTAAATACCACGCAAAGTTTACGTCGTATTTACGAGGAAATAGTTTTTCCTCGTAAAATACTCGTAAAGTTACATCCACTTTACGACGAAATATTTTTGTCGTTACGTTACGAGGAAATAACGATGACTTTAGTTTTTCACGTAAATTCGTCGTAAACTCGACGCAAATTTACGAGGATTGTTTTTCCTCGTTAATTTTCGTCGTTAACCATGTGTTTTCTTGTAGTGAACAGATCAACAAAGCCTTAAGTATCTACTTGAGCAAAGGGAAGTCACATTGGATTATCAACGATGGTTGACTCGCATTATGGGATATGATTTTGACATTGAATACAAGGTGGGAGCAGAGAACAGAGTAGCTGATGGTTTGTCTCGGATTGTGCAGTATAAGGGTTTATCTTTGAAGTTTCACTGCTTTGCTTTGACTTTACCAGCGTCATTGCAAGCTCAAGACATTTATGCGGAGGTTGATGGGAATGAGTGGATTCAGGATCAGATTGCGAAGATGAGTAGAGGTGAGAAGCTGAAGGAGGGGTTTGCCGTGATGCAGGGGAGACTTTTTAAAGGGGGAAGCTTGGTTTTACCTTCACAATCCAGACACATTCAGTTGATATTGCGTGAATGTCATGATAGCCTTCTCGGCGGTCATTCTGGTGTTTTGAAGACTTATAAGAGGATACGTGCGAATTTATTGTCCGCAAATGAGAAAACACTTTCAGGAGTATGTCGCAGCCTGTGAAGTTTGTCAAATGCACAAGTACACGATTCTGTCACCGGCGGGTTTGCTTCAGCCAATAGAGATTCCAACTCAGATTTGGGAAGATATTTCTATGGAATTCATCGAAGGTCTTCCTTCTTCAAAAGGTGTCAATGTGATCTTGGTGGTGGTGGATAGACTGAGCAAATACAGCCATTTTATCACGTTGAAACATCCTTTCACTGCGTATGACGTTGCTCTGAAGTTTGTGCAGGAAATCATCAGACTTCATGGCTACCCGAAGTCGATAATTTCTGATAGAGACAAGATCTTCCTTACCAATTTTTGGAAGGATTGTTTTAAGGCCTCAGGAACATGTCTGCGCTTCAGTACAGCTTTCCATCCACAATCAGACGGCCAGACTGAAGTCTTAAACCATTTTTTGGAAACGTACTTGAGGTGTTTTGCTTCGTCACATCCTAAGACGTGGGCCAAGTTTTTGCCTTGGGCTGAACTCTGGTATAACACGTCGTTTCACACGGCTACGCAATGCACTCCATTCAAGCTAGTCTATGGCAGAGATCCTCCTTCTTTATTGCGGTTTGAGGAAGGCTCAACGCAGAATTTCCAGTTGGAGTCAATGCTTAAGGAACGTGATGCGCTGCTTAGTGACGTTAAACACCATATGTTACGTGCGCAAGAACTGATGAAGAATAACGCTGACAAGAAACGTCGTGACTTGGAGTTTGAAGTGGGTATGCGAGTTTACCTCAAGCTGAGACCGTATAGGCAGCAATCAGTTAGTCGTCGTCTGTGTCAGAAGCTGTCTGCACGTTACTATGGTCCTTATGAAGTGTTGGAGAGGATAGGTAAGGTGGCATATAGATTGTGGTTGCCTGTTGATTCGAGAGTGCACCCAGTCTTTCATGTCTCACAGCTCAAGCCAGTCATTGGAGTGGGACGTAGTGTCACCCCGTTGCCACCGGTCTTATCGCATGATGATGAGTTGATTGTAGAACCGCAGGATGTGTTGGATACACGTTATGATGGGGAAGGTCATTTGGAGATACTTGTGTCGTGGAAGAATTTGCCTTTACATGAGACTTCTTGGATGCGGATGAGGGACTTTAAGAATCAGTTACCATGTTACCCACTTGAGGGCAAGCTGGTTCTTCAGAATGGGGGTATTGATAGGCCTATGAGAGTGTACGTTTCGAGAAGGAAGAAGCAAACGAATAGAGAAGAAGGAGTGAAGAATTGCTGAGCTGGCGGTTGTTACTTAGATAATAAGATTCGTTGGAGTCCGTTGTAAACGAGCCTTAGATATAAAAGGGAACTCGTGTGTCAGTTAGGAAGTGAAGCATTTAGAGATTAAGTGCTGGTAGCTTGATTCTGGGGTGTGAGAATCAAGATTGGCTTAGTTCTCTGATTTGTAGAGACTAAGAGAGGATGGTTGGGCGGATCTTGTTAATAATACTACTTTGTTCTTATCAGCCTAATACATTAAAGATGTGTATCGTGTTGTATTATTTCACTACAACTCCAGTTAAATATGACCAGGAAACAAAATGGTCCAAAAGGATTAGATGCATTTTGTATGAATTACAAAAGCCAGAAGACACATACCTGACTACCACGATTACGTTTCTTTGCGTTAGGAAATACAATGTTCAATTCCTGAAAAAGATTCCACACAATTAAAGAAGAAATCAAGAAGCACAGAAGAAAAGTATCCAGACAATAATGTTATTCATTGACCCAAACTAAACTAGCAGCTATACCTTGACGAATCGCGTAAGTGGAGAACTTGGATCCCTAGACATAGTCAACAAAATCATGGGTTCTTTTTCAGTTGCATTGGCATATTCATATCATCAATATGACTCCGCGAAACTTTTTCCACAACATAATTATTAGAGAGATATAACCAAAAACGTATGTAACTGGACAGTGCAAACAAAACATATACATATCACTACAACATAATCACAACACAAGTTGAATTCTTGCAGCAAACAGGAAAAACTCCATCAAAACACTTACAGAGGGGGAGTTACTAAGTGAAACAATCAGGATGTTGGATGCTACCAATCGAAGAAACTTCCAGATATTTCAGGAAACATCACAACACTCATAATCTCAGAAACAGTCTTACCGGAGTTGCCTAACTCAGTTAGGAATTTCTGCCGCGTTGAGACTCTCTCTATATATATATGGCATTGTCTTTAGATCTCCACCTAACTTGGCACTGCCAAAGTCTGAAAAACTGTTGCAAGAGTGAAGCGGCGCAGATATTGAGCGAGTTCCACCTTGCATCAAATATCTTCATGGGTTAAAAGAGCTTCTTTATATAGGTGGCTATCAAAAAGTTGCATCACTTCCAGAGCTTCTCACAACACTAACAGATGATAACTGTGAATCACTGGAGACACTAATACCTTTTCCTTTTGACTCTCAGATTGAGAATCTCGATTTCATAAACTGCTTCAAGTTTTTGTCGAGAAGCAAGGAGAGCAATCACACAACAACCATTGTGGGGATGGCTACCAAAAGAATTTCATCACCAAGATTTAGGAAATTTACTGTCCATACCTGAAGAGTTCCATCATGGATTTAAGATTTGTGTCGTGGTTTCCCGTAAAGAGACGATGGTAGAAGATTCTGGCAGAAGTTATTGTGCCATATATATAAGCATAAATGGTTGCCGTGTTGAGGAGATCATTCAGTCTGTCTATATAATCCAATCAGAACATCTATTGATACTTCACTGTGAACTGCTTAATAAGGAAGACGGAATGCTTGAACAGAACAGCAAGATATTGTTTGAATTCAGCACCACATCCCAAGACATCGACACCGTTCATTGACTGTATTGTATTCATTACTATGTTTCTAAGAAAAATCTTGATATTGAGATACAATTATGGAGAAATACGCAAAGACACGTTTTTTATCTTTCACTCATTGCGCGTCGTTTGCGTTTTTATAACTCAAACGCCTCTTGTTTGTGATAATAATTCAGTCTTCTGAAATTTCGTCAACTTTTCAAACTTTGACATTTCTCCGTCTCTATATAACTCAACAATTGTTGTTATTACCATTTGCAACTTTCTCCTTCCACAAACGACTTATCCTCTCAAATGGCTTCTCCCTCTTCTTCTTCTCGGCCACGCACATGGAGATACCGCGTCTTCACGAGCTTCCACGGACCTGACGTCCGTAAAACCTTTCTCAGTCATCTACGTAAACAGTTTAACTGCAACGGGATTTCGATGTTCGACGATCAAGGAATCGAGAGAAGCCAAACCATCAAACCTGAACTCATACGAGCTATTAGAGAATCGAGGATCTCGATCGTGGTGCTCTCTAAGTACTATGCCTCTTCAAGCTGGTGTTTAGATGAGTTGGTGGAGATTTTCAAGTGCAAAGAAGATAAGAACCAAATAGTGATGACGATCTTTTACGGTGGAGTAGATCCATCCGATATGCGGAAACAAACAGGAGATTTCGGGAAAGTTTTCAAGAAAACTTGTGCTCGTAAAACAAAGGAGGAGAGGCGAAAATGGAGTCAAGCTTTGACCGATGCTGGCAACATAGCCGGTGAACACCTCTTAAACTGGTACGTGTTTACTTTCCTTCGTCTAATTTTCTTGGGAAACGAAAAGATCTGATTGATTATGAATGTTAACGTGCCACTTCATTAACATAAGAATCGTATGGAAAAAAGATAGCATAAGACTCGTATGTCTAATTTACACATGGCAAAACAATATTTTAACTTACCATTAGTAAAGCTTCCTGTAACTATATGAATGTCGCCGTCAAAAGAAGAAAAAAAACTATATGCCTGCATGTCTTGCAGAGAAAAATATTGTTATCCTACGAATTTTCCTTTATTGATCTTTGATAGTGTACAATCAAGAACACGAGACCAAAACCTAGAACCTTCCCACTAGGTCAGTGAGTCACTAACCACTAATATAGGTTTTTCTTGGTTAGATTTCTGTTACTAAGAAGTATCTGCCAATAGAATATACATGTTCATTTTCATGTCAGGCTTTCTGATCAGCTCAGTGACTTTTTCTCGCTTGTTAGGGACAATGAATCAGAGATGATTGAAAAGATTGTTAGAGATGTTTCAAACAAACTAAACGTTACAATCTCCAGCGATTTTGAAGACATGGTGGGTATTGAAGCCCACTTGGAGAAGATGCAATCTTTGTTACATTTAGATGATGAGGAGGATGTAGCTATGATTGTTGGTATATGTGGCCCTGCAGGCATTGGTAAGACTACCATTGCTAGAGCTTTACATCGCCGACTCTCTAGCAATTTCCAGCATACTTGTTTTATGGAAAATATAAGGGGGAGCTATAAAAGTAGTCTGGACGAGTATGGTTTGAAGCTGTGTTTACAAGAAAAACTTCTTTCAAAGATTTTAAACCAAGACAGTATGAAACTACACAATTTAGGTGAAATACATGAAAGGTTATGCGACCTAAAGGTTCTTATCATTCTTGATGATGTGGATAATCTTCAGCAGCTTGAAGCTTTGGCTAATGACACCAACTGGTTTGGTCTTGGAAGCAGGATTATCGTAACCACTGAAGATCAAGAGCTTTTGGAACAATATGGTATCAACAGTATATACCATGTGGACTTTCCAACTAAAATAGAAGCTCGTGAGATCTTTCGAAGATATGCTTTTACTAGACGCAGCTCAGCACCAGATGGTTTTGAAAAGCTAGCAGAAAGAGCAGCAGAGCTTTGTGGTAACCTTCCGTTGGGTCTCCGTGTCATGGGTTCAGTTTTACGTGGAAAGAAAGAAGATGACTGGGAAAGTATATTGCTTAGGCTAGAAAATAGCAGCATACCAAATATTGATAAAGTACTTAGAGTTCGATACGACAACTTACATGAGAACGAACAATCTCTACTTCTCCTCATTGCTTTCTTCTTCAACTACTACAATTATGGTCATGTGAAAGAACTGCTCGCTGAAAATAATATGGATGTCAGATTTGGGTTGAAAACCCTTGCCTATAAATCTCTTATACAAATATCCGAGCAAGGAACTATAGTGATGCACAAGTTACTACATCAAGTGTGTAGACAAGCGATTCAAAGACAGGAGCCTTGGAAACGCCAAATCCTAGTTGATACTGATGAGATTCTTGATGTTCTCGAAAAAGATTCTGTAAGTTTTTCTTCTTATTATTTATGATGTATCCCTTAAACCGGGTCATTTGGCAAAGGCCCACAGATCTTATACCTATATTGTTCTCACTTTATTTATTTTATTTTGAATTTTATTTAGGGTAAAAGAAGTTTGATGGGGATATCTTTTGATATATCTACAATCAAAGACAGCATGGATATAAGCCCAAGAGCTTTGAAAAGGATGCGCAATCTACAATTTATTAGGATCTACAACACAAGACAGGATACAAATGTTAGAGTGCATGTACCTGAGGACATGGATTTTCCACCTCGTCTGAAGTTATTACATTGGGAGAAATATCCAGGAATGTGTCTTCCTCATACACTTAAGCCTGAACATCTTGTGGAACTCAATTTAGAAAATAGCAAGCTCAAGCATTTGTGGGAAGGAACCCAGGTTTGTTTTTATCTTTCTTTACTTTGAATCAATTATTCAGTGGCTTTATCGGTTTGTGAAATTCTAAGTGACACTAGAAATCTAGCCTTTCTAAAAAAAATAAAAAATAAAAAAACTTTAATACTTTTTAATGGAAGACATAAATATTTACATTTTATTAGTATTTTTGTATTGTTTTAAAATAAATCATCATATTTTGTAAAACTAAAAAAAAAATACAGTACAATCTTAATACTAAAAACTAAAACCAAAACCTCAAAATCAAAAAAAAAAGAAAAAGAAACTACTCAAACAGTCAAAGCATTTCACCCTTTATAATTGTTTGAAAAAATATGTGAAATAAAAGCTTTATTCATATCCAATAAAAAAATCATATCCAATAAAAATCAGTAGAATAATAACCCCAATTTCAAAAACTTTTTACCCCTATTTTTAAAATGAATATAGATGTATTTAACTTAAAAAGAAATAACAGTAATCCATTAAGATATGATTTTCTTTAGATTTTTAAGTAAATTTATATGCACTAACCAATAAACCGAAAATATATGATTTTGCCTCCGTCCATCGACTCTATAGAATGATAGATAACACAAGATTCCCGATTTTTTTAAAAAAAGTTGTTAAAGTAATAGCAATTCTCTCAAATAGCACTTTTTAAGTTTTTGTCACAAAAATAGTTCTCCAAAAAAAAATGATCAAAATAACTTTTTTTATTTTGAAATTTTTAATATTTTTTTTATTTTTTTTTAATTTGAAACTATATCTCCAAAACTCCATGTCCTTAACTCTAAACCATAAGTCTAGATTATTTAACTCTAAGATAAAAATGTATTTTTATCTTTTAATAGTCATTTTCTTGTTTGAGTACTATTTTTGTGACAAAAACTTAAAAAAAAACTATTTTAAAGAATTTCTGTTAAAGTAAAGTTTTGAATGGCCTAGTAAAAGAAAAGTAATTTATCTGTATATGCAGTTTTTTTTGCATTCAAATTACTATTTAGTTTTTTTTTTCTGTTTCTAAAAAGTATTTAACAATGGATATGCAGTTCAATTTTTTTAAGAAAACAAAAGAATGCACGAAGATCACTGCACCATATATTTGGTTCTGCAGTTCATCCGCTTTGACATGTTAACCGTTTTCGTGCTACCACTTTTCATTTTTATCACCATTAAAGAGATATTTTCAAAAATATTTTATTCGTTAAGTATCAAAAAACTTTTATGCACTTATTCTTTATATATATAATAAATACATATTTAAATAAATAAAAATTTAAAAAAATAAAAAATAAATTTTTTAATTATTTTTTGAATTATACTATTTCGAAATTCAAACCCTAAATCCTAAAACTCAACTCTAAACCCTAAACCATCAATCCTAAACCCTTTTTTTTAAATGCGAAACCTAAACCCTGAAACATCAACTCTAAACCCTAAACCCCGAAACATACTCTAAACCCTAAACCCTAAACCTTCAACCCTAAATACTAAATTATCAACTCTAAACTTTAAATCCTAAACCTTCAAATCTAAACCATAAACCATCAACACTAAACCTTAAAATATCAACACTAAACCCCAAACCCTAAAAAATAAACTCTAAATCCTAAACCCTAAAAAATTAACCCTAAACCCTAAAACATCAACTCTAAACCCTAAACGTAAACCCTAAACCCTAAATCCTAATCCCCTAAACCTTCAAATCTAAACCCTAAAACATCAACTCTAGGGTTTTAGGGTTTAGGGTTTAAGGTTTAGGGTTTAGGATTTAGGATTTAGGGTTTAGATTTTAAACCCTAGAGTTGATGTTTTAGGGTTTAGATTTGAAGGTTTAGGGGATTAGGATTTAGGGTTTAGGGTTTACGTTTAGGGTTTAGAGTTGATGTTTTAGGGTTTAGATTTGAAGGTTTAGGGGATTAGGATTTAGGGTTTAGGGTTTACGTTTCGGGTTTAGAGTTGATGTTTTAGGGTTTAGATTTGAAGGTTTAGGGGATTAGGATTTAGGGTTTAGGGTTTACGTTTAGGGTTTAGAGTTGATGTTTTAGGGTTTAGATTTGAAAGAATAGGGTTTTAGGGATTAGGGTTCGATTTTCAGAAAAAATATAGGTTTTAAGGTTTAGGGTTTACATTTAGGGTTTAGAGTTGATGTTTTAGGGTTTAGATTTGAAGGTTTAGTGTTTAGAGTTGATATTTCGCGGTTTAGTGTTTAGAGTTGATGTTTCATGGTTTAGTGTTTAGAGTTGATCATTTAGGGTTTAAAATTGATGTTTTAAGTTTAAATTTAGGGTTTAAGGTTTACGTTTAGGGTTTACAGTTGATGTTTTAGGGTCAGTATTAGTCTGTATAAGTTGATGAAAAAAAAAAAAAATTTATGTTTTTGAATTTTACTTTTTAAATTCAAACTTTTTTATAAATTTTTTTTTGAATTTTTTTCGAATTATTGTTTTTCGAAATTTCTTTATTGAAATCGAAAATTATTTTTGAAACTATTTTTTAATTTTTTATATTTTTAAGTATTTATTTATATATTCATTAGAATACTAAATTTCACATTCCAAAAACTCTACTCCACCCTTCAACTCTAAACTCATTAGAATAAATGTCTTTTACCCTCTTTAAAAGTGAAAGTAAAAGTGGTTAATGTAAAGATGAAAAATGGTATTTTTCGCAATTTTCCTTTATTTTTTTTGGTCAATAAATGATTTTGTAATAAATAATTAATTTTAAAATATCTATAATTTTTTTTCTATAAATACCATATTTTCATTTAAAATTTCTTTTTGAAATATCAAAAATTATTTTTGAAACTATTTTTTAAAAAATTATATATTTTTTAAGTATTTATTTATATATTTATTAGAATCCTTCAAAAACCCTACCCCACATTTCAACTCTAAACCCTAAATTTAGATTAGTTAACGTTAGCGTTATAAATATTTTTTACTCTTCATTAAAAATGAAGACAAAAGTAGTTAGTGTAAACATAAAAAATGATACTATGATTGTAGTATTTTTGGCAATTTCCTCAAAAAGATGCAATGTTTAGGATGCATTTTTGACTTCCTAATTATAAATAGTTCTTGCCCATGAGTTTTTATTGTAATTTTTTTTCACAAATTTATAAGAATGGTGAAGATAAAAATTGTGTAATTTACCTGGTTACAAATACTTAGAAGATATTCAAACGAACTTTGCCAACAAAAAATTGTTGAAAGGATCATTCATTTTTGGGTAGGAAAAATTCTTAAACAGAATAATGAAATTATTAGTCTTAATTTTATTCTAATAGATGAAGCTGTGTATTTTTCTTTCTGGCAAAATTTTTTGAGAGAGTTACATTGAGGAACACTTTCTCAGTTTTTCTATCGCTAAAAGACACATTACAAACTTAGCACACTTTTAACTGCCAGCTGTTTACTTTCGGACAAAAGTAACCCTAATATTGTATTGGTTTTGGTTTTAAAGAAACAACCGAAACACTTTCTCTCTCTTTGTAACTAAATTTCTTTTTAGTTACAATAATTGACAAAGGGGTGAATTTAAAAAATAGGTATATGGGATGAAGAGAATCGTTTTTGGTCGTTTGATCTGATCTAAAGAAAAAAACTCTAACGGCTGTGGAAAGTCTATGAAAGTTTTTGGTGGATGGTGCAATTAATAAGAATATGACTGTGGTTAAAATAGCACAAGACAAATGTTTCCATCTTTTTTCCTAGAAAAGCTTGAAATTGTGTTGAGAGATACGGTGAAAGAGAAGTTGAGCAGAGTTGGCAAAAACTTCGTCTTTCTTCCACAGGATCGACTTATCTTTACTCTTTTTTTGCTACACTAAAACCTTCCGTTGTTTTACATGAAAAAACACAACGTCGTCCCTTCCGTTGTAAATGGGAGTGAGTTGTGGACAAAAGAAAGATGCGTAGATCAGAGATGTATGGATGGAAGATGCGTGGACAGGAGAAATCACCGCCACCAACCACCACTATTATATCCACACTCACGTCTTCCACCATCGCCTCCATAACCACCACCGACTCCATTGCGGTATCCACCGCTTTCTCCACCACGGCCTCCATCGCCACCGCATCGTTTCCACAGGACCGAGCCTCGTTCGTGGTAGTTACTTTTGAGGTTTGGAAGAACCTTCCATGGAGAAGAACAGTCGCCGATATGCCTGTGGAACAACGGCTGCTAGGAAACAAACCGTCGGCGGTTGAGAGAGATGGAGTTCGAGTGAAATCCGGCGGATCTTGAAGATTTAAAGAGTATCTAGAGGTTTACAGTTCAAGTTTTTGAGACTTTAGCTATAATCTGAGAGAATGACGACGGAAAAAGATCAAGAGTACAACGAAGGAGGAAAGAGACAAGGGTTTGTTTGTCGATTTAGGGATTTTGTGAGTTAGATAAAAGAAAAGTGATATTGAGATTTGGCATGAATAGAAGAAAATGAAAAAAAAAATTATATTTTAATGTTTTTAGTTAGAGGTGGTAACAAATTGTATCAACCGTGTAGTTAGGGGTATATGTGTAAACTTGCTCGAAGAAAGTGTATCATCTAGGAAAGTGTTCTTTAGTGTAATATGTAAGTCATATTGTGTCTCTGAGGGTAATTATCTCAAAAGATTTTCATGAGCACATGATTTATTTATGGATAAATTTTCAAAATAGCACATTTCTAAGTTTATGTCACAAAAATAGCTTTCAAAAACTAAAATGATCAAAATATCCTTTTATCTTTTGAAAAACAAAATTTGAAATCTTATCCCAAAACCCAACTCCCCAACTCTAAACCCTAAACCCTAAACTCTAAACTGTAAACCCTAAATCCTAAACCCTAAGCCCTAAATCCTAAACCCCACCCCTAAACTCTAAACCCTAAACCCTAAACTCTAAACTGTAAACCCTAAATCCTAAACCCTAAGCCCTAAATCCTAAACCCCACCCCTAAACTCTAAACCCTAAACCCTAAACTCTAAACCCTAAACCCTAAACCCTAAATCCTAAACTCCACCTCTTAATTTTAAACTCTAATGTCTAAATTAATTTACCTTTGGGGTATAAGTGTATATTTATCTATTTTGATAAAACATTAAGTGCTATTTTGGTTATTTTTATTTTTAAAAACGATATTTGTGACAAAAACTTTTTTAGTGCTATCATAGTCATTTTTTCTTTATTTATCCCTCTCTCGACCGATACGTCGGGTTTGGACGTTGGTCATCGCAACTTCATTTCTTCTCTGTGTCTTCAGATTTAAATCTCTTGATTTCACTTTTTCTTTGCAACTTTTTTTAATCACACCCTTTCATCTTTATCAAACTTTTTCGTCAATCAATAATTCCAATATCATCTGTTATTGTTTTTCAAATCGTTTGCTTTTTCACTCTTTTTCAAATATAAATCTTTTTAGCTTCCCATCATAACCACTAGCGGTGACAACATCATGATGTATGTTCTTTTTATGTCCATCGTGGTCTCAACTAGGAGAAAAACACATGCTTCATATGCGTTAATGGGCATTTTTTGTATTTGAACTAATATTTAAACTAATTTATTTTTATAGTGAAAAAATACAACTCTTAAAATTTATATAATTGGGTTCTTTTAATGAAACCACACAATCTTTTTATATTGAAAAAAAACACAACTCTTAAGGTGGATACATTTCAGATTTTATGAAAAGATACAACTTTCAACATTAATTGGAAGTCCTCTTAATAATAAAAATCTCATTTAATACGAAAGATTGTGTCTTTTCATTAAAACAAAACTGAAATTAGTTTGGAAGTTCGTCAAATCTCATTTAATACGAAAGATTGTGTCTTTCCATAATGTCTCTTTTCATTATAATCTCAAAGGTTGTGTGTTTTTTATTGTTTTCATTTTTAAAAAATGTGTTAGTGTTAAAAGTTATGTCTTTTCATAAGGAATATATATAACTTTTCATCTCAAAACCTAATAAATGCAACTTTTCATATATAAACTTAAAAGATTCAAATTTTCATATTAATACATTTAATTTTAGATATAAAACAATTGTAAATATTTATGTAAAATAGTAATAAATAGACATGAATAAATTAAAGGTGGAAAGACACATTTTTCATCTCAAAACTAATAAATGCAATTTTTCATGTAAAAAACTTAAGAGATGCAACTTTTCATGATTTAAGAGAATAAAAATTTTATATTAATACACTGGTTTTTAAATATAACACAATTTTAAATATTTGTGAAGTATTAATAAATAGATATGAGCACAGTAAAAACAAAAAGACACAAATTCTCATCTCAAAAACTAATAAATGCAATTTTTCATGTAAAACTCTTAGGCGATGCAACTTTTTGATATTAACACGACTAAACAGTTGTAAATATTTATGTGAAGGATTAATAAATGCATATGCGCAATGTAATAACAAAAAGACACATCTATTCACAAGGTGATATTTGTTGTGGAAGATGTGGAGCCCTGGAGGAATCCATAAACCATGTGTTCTTTGAATGTCTTCCAGCAATTCAGGTTTGGGTTCTTTCGAAGATACCATCAAATCCAGCTATCTTTCCGAGAAGTGCTCTCTTCACAAACATAGATCATCTGTTCTGGAGAGTTGTTCCGCAGATGGAAGATCATCAGTTTTCATGGATACTATGGTATATCTGAAAAGGTAGGAATAATAAAGTTTTCAGTAATCTCGATATTGATCCTTTGGATACGCTTAAATTGGTATAAACAGAATCAACATTGTGGGCTGAGACACATATATTGAATGAGCAGAAGATTATACCACCAATAGTAGCTACGATCCTGCCATCAATTTCATGAAGATGGTGTTTTGCGGATGGCTCATGGAAAGAGGGTGATACATTTTCAGGACACGGTTGGTATAGCACTTTAGAAGGATTTGATGGATTGTTGGGGGCGAGGAATGTTAGGGCTAGTATCTCTCCCCTTCATGCAGAGATGGAAGCACTACTCTGGGCAATGGTATGTATGAGGAATTTGCGTCAATCTCAGGTTACGTTTGCTACGGATTGTTCTCAATTAGTGAAGATGGTTTCGGAACCAGAAGAATGACCAGCTTTTGCAAATTATTTGGAAGATGTCGAGACCCTGAAAGAGAGTTTCACCCGATCAGAGATTATCTATGTACCACGAACGCAAAATACAAAGGCGGATAGACTAGCACGCAGTGTTAGGAAGCAGCCGTCTTTCGTCGTTCACATGGATGCAGATCACCCAGTTTGGTTTACAAAGTCAGTATGAGTCTGTAAAAGTCGATGACAAAAAAAAAGACACATCTATTCATTTTCAGGGATTCCTATTATATCTGAGCAAACACAAACTTTAAATGGTAATAGCTAGAGAGCCAAGGAAAAATGATTTGTAATAAAAAATTTATGAAACATAGAATAGGTACATAAACAATAGATGCAACTTTAATATCCAAAACTGATAAATGCACATTTTCATGTAAACAAGTTAACAGATGCAAATGTTCACATTAATACATTGCTTAGATATAAGCAAGTGCAAATATTTATGTGAAGTATTAATAAATGGATATGAGCAGAGTAGGTAGAGAGCCAATGAAAATATAAATTGTATTAAAAATGTTTTTTGTTAAAATACAATATATATAAATTTGAAAATACTTAATCAATAGATGCAACATTTGATATAAAAATTTAATAAATGTCAATTTTCATGTAAAAAAACTGAAAAGATTCAACTTTTCATGTTAATACATTGACTTTTAGTTATAAAGTTTTTACTTATAAAAGGTTGTAAACATTTATGTGAACTATTAATAGATAAATAGATATGAGCAAAGTTAAAGTAAAAATACACAATTTTTCATCTCATAAATTAATACATACAATTTTTCATGTAAAAAAACTTAAAAGATGCAACTTTTCGTGCAAAAAACTTAAGGGGTTTACAATTTTCATATTTATACACTGATTTGTAGATAAAAATTTGAAAATATTTATATGAAGTTTTAATAAAGTGATATGAGCAAAGTAACACGAAAAGACACAACTTTTTATCTCAAAAATTAATAAACGCAACTTTTCATAAGAAAAAAATTAAGAGATAAAAGTTTTCATGTAAAAAAACTTAAGAGAATCAAATTATCATATTAATACATTGACTTTTAGATATAAAAAAATTTTAAATATTTATGTGAAGTATTAATAAATAAATATGAATAAAATAAAATGAAAAGACACGAGTTTTCATGTTAAATGACCTGTCTTAAAATTGATGTGTTTTTTCATTATCACATTTATTGATGTGTCTTTTCAAACAAATACAAATGTTAAATGATTTTTTTTTCATCTTAAAATTTTATTAGTTTTAAATAAAATATACAATGATGCATCTTTTCATCATAAACTATATAAAATTGTTATATTCATTCTAAAAACTGTCGTTAGTTTTAATAATTTTTTACTTTATTTTCATATCTATTTATATATTTTTAGAATAATCTTAAAATGTCTTTAAAATATTTGGATAACTCTATATTTTGGGTAACTTAGTTATTTTAATATATTATATATTACAAATTTAATATATGTTTTTCAATTATATCTTATGGTTTATAACATGTTTTGGTGCGTTTTTGGCTGATTTGGGTTTTTTATTTGGGTTTCATATAAAATGTTTAGACTTATTTAAATAATAATTTTATTTGTTAATAGATATGTATTTAAAATATAAACCAAAATAATTATATTTATTTAGGCGTATTTAAATTTATGCATGAGTTTGATATATGTGTTGTTTATTAATTGAATCTCTAATTACATTTAAACGAGAAAAGATTGTCTGAAATTTTAAGTGAATCTTTGAAATCGTTTTACGTGCACTCTTATATTTTATCTTGATAAAAATGCAACTAATTAAAAAACAATGTAACTGTTGGTGATTGCATCTTTTGGTGATGGGTTATTGCAATCATTGGTCATGGACCAATATAATTGTTGGAAATATAATTGTTGGAAATTGCAGAATTTAGAGATAAGTCATTACAACTTTTGGTATTAGTCATTGCAACTACGATTAGCTAACCACTGTAATGTTTGGTTGTCAATTATTGCAACTCTTTTATATAAGAAATTTTGGGTAATGACAAATCATAATTAAAACAACAACATATAAATAAATAAAGATTACAAATAGATTAGGAAATGGAGAGTTTTATTGTTCAAGTTCATCAAAGATCAATTCTTTTGAAGGCAAAAGTTGCAGATAATGCAAAGAATGTGCGAGTGATTTACCTATAAAAATATGTATATACAAGATCTCTTAAAGTTACCATATAATCATGTTTTCAACAATACACATTTTTATATAGCTTCAAAAAATCATGAATTTCATACTTGTCATTATAAATTGCCTTATTAAATTAGTGAATGTTAAATTTATGTGTTTGCTTATTTTAATTAGTTCAAAAATATTAAGTAGCATTTAAAATTTCAGAATAACTTACCTAAACTAATAGAAGAAATATATTTTAATTGGTATTGACGTATTTTTATTTTTGTAATCTAAAACTAAAAAAGTATACATTTTAATATTATCTATAAATGAATATAAACACATACATTCTGCGTGTTGAAATGACTAATTTTTCGAAAGTAAAATTAAGAAGTTAATCTTCAAAAAATAGTAAAATTATGAAGCTTTTATATAAAGTATAAGTTATAAAGTGGTATATTTATTTATATAAAATGAGTTCTTACGTGAATTCATGAAAACTAAACATTGATTTTTTCTAAATCTTTGCATCTTGAATGACGAATTTATGAAATAATATATTCTCATAAATGTAAATTTACAAATTATTATGGTTTCTTCTTATTATTATTTTTAAAATATATATAGATTTTAAAAGGTTACATTATAAATGACGATATTTTTCTATTTTTATAAAATAAGTTCCTGTGCGATATCGCCCCGGTTCCTTACTTAGTGTATACTAATGGAATAGATACATATTTTGTTAATTGCCAATATTTTGATTTTTAAAATTCTAGTGACATGCATTTAGTGCAATATTTATTGTTATTTATTATTAGAATATATAATTTGCTTTGTTTGAATTGATTTTACCATTCAAAACTATAGTTATCTCACGTAATTTATACTCCCTCCGTTTTTTAATATAAATCGTTTTAGAAAAAAATTTATGTTCCAAATTATATGACGTTTTCGGTTTTCTATGTAAAATTTATTTACACTTAATGTTATTAATTGCTATATGACAAATGATAATATACATTCTATTTTATTATTGGTTGATTTGTGTTAGGTAAATAATTAATGATGTTTTTGTTTAGAAAATATAAAAATTAATGATTTTTTTAATCTATGTGCACAATTCTAAAACGACTAATATTAAAAATAAAAAAAAAACGAAAAGAGGGAGTATGATTTGCATTTATCCTACTTGAAATGCTTACGATTGCGACTGGTTTTTTGTACTTTCCCTATATGTGTTGATGTTGGTTTTTTTTTGCTGTGTTGTTTTCATATTCAGCCCCTTGGAAATCTTAAAAAGCTGAATCTGTCATGGTCTTCTAATTTGGAGGAACTCCCGGATCTTGGGAATGCTACAAATCTAGAGATTTTGGATGTGTGTAAATGCCAGAGTTTGGTGGAGATTCATTCCTCTGTTGGAAATCTTCATAAACTGGAGAGGTTGGGGATGGGTTACTGTGGAAAGATACAGGTTGTTCCGAGTCTCTTCAACTTGGCATCTCTTGAAATAGTCTCGATAGTGGGATGCTACCAATTGAGGAAACTTCCAGATATTTCCGCGACCATCACAGAACTCGGAAT
Organism: Brassica oleracea var. oleracea; assembly: GCF_000695525.1. Lineage (NCBI taxonomy): Eukaryota > Viridiplantae > Streptophyta > Magnoliopsida > Brassicales > Brassicaceae > Brassica > Brassica oleracea. Next base: position 11,819,890 of record NC_027756.1, on the reverse strand, counting down.
CGTAGACACGATGTTAGAAGAATTTACTGCATCAATTAGGCTCGGGTCTCGTCTTTTAAGACTCCTTATAGGTGGCAGTGTCATTCCAAATCAATTGATGCTAGAGAGAAGTGGCGCAGATATTGAGAGACTTCCAGATTGCATCAAAGATCTTCATGGATTAGAAGAGCTTTATATAGTTGGATGTCCAAAACTTGTATCACTGCCAGAGCTTCCTAAGTCGCTCAAAAGACTAATCGTATGGAATTGTGAATCACTGGCGGAGATATTAGTATATTTCCCTTCCGACTCTATGATTGAGGATCTCTGTTTCCCCGACTGTGTCAAATTGGGTACAGAAGCGGGGAGAGTCATTACCCAGCTGCAATCATCGCGGGTATGCTTACTAGGAAGAGATATACCTGCAGAGTTCAATCACCGGGCTGATGGAAATTTCTTGGCCATCTGTTCAAATGCCGCCCGGTTTAAGATTTGTGCCGTGGTTTCCCAGATGGAAGTTGAAGATGATGTTAGAGAATTAATGTGTCGCATACACATAAATGGTTGCCCCACGGAAAATTGTATATTCCCTTTTATCTTTGCAATCCAATCAGAACATCTGTTTATATTTCACTCCGAAATTCGGAGGGGAGACCGACGGCTTGACCAATACAGCGAGATATTATTTGAATTCAGCGCCTCATCCCAGGACATCAAAATTGTTGAATGTGGTGTCCAAATCTTGACAGACAGAAGCGGCTCTGGGAGTTATGAATCTAACTCACAACAGCCGTTGAAAGACAACAATGGAAGTCTCTCTGATGGGAGCCTTGAGTATGTTGCACCTAAAGCAAGGGTGGGCACTTTACCCGATATCCGAAGCCGCACCCGAACCCGATCCGAAGCCGCATCCGAATCCGATCCGAAAAATCTGAACCGAAGTAGCAAAATATCCGAACGGGTATTGAATTAGCAGAGATTGGATATCCGAACCCGAACGGGTAATATCCGAACCTAAATGTATATCCGAAGATAACTGAACATATGTATAATTAACCTTATATTTCTAGTTTTCATTTCTCATCTTATATAAAATGTTTCTATTGATATTACACATACTTTAAGTTCATATGATATATATACAATTACGGAGAAAATGATTTGATACTCACTTAAAATGCATGTTAAGCTTTTTATTTCAAGAATTAACAAAAAGTTACATCCAAAACTTAAAAACAATAACCAAATTAATGTCTTTTTAGTTCAAAATGTCATGTCCAAATCTATTAACCATTTAATCTATTAAAAATAAAAAATTAATTATAAGTTATATTTTTAAATACAAGAAATTTGAGAAATAAATTTTTTTTTTTCAAAATCTAAATATCCGAACCCGATCCGAAATAAGCGAATCCGAACTAAAAATACCCGAACCCGACCCGAAGTACAGAAATACCCGAACGGGTTCTACACCTCTATACCGAAATACCCGAAAATCTGAAATACCCGATCTGAACCCGAACGCCCACCCCTAACCTAAAGTAGAGAACACTAGGGAATTTGCTAAAGTCTCTTTTTTTCAGTTTCAATTTTCCTTCTGAGTTTGATTCCAAGTATTTTTCTCTATAGCTTTCTAAAGAAACGTAAAGACTTGGGTATGTGATTATTTCACATCTGTTGTAACGGATGTGAGAATATATAGATTAACAGATGGATAAACAATAAAAAAAGACACAGAGATTTAACGTGGTTCACCCCTAACGGCTACGTTCACGGGCAAAGAGAGATTTTATTGATGGAGGAATTACAGAGATCTGTCTACAAGAAGATCAGATCTAGTTTCTCTACGGCTGCTGACTAGGTTTAGAGGAGGCACAAAATATATATAGTTGTGTCCCGGAAAACACTAGCACTAGTGGGCCTCAAAAGACTAAGGTCCAACAGATTCAAGGCATTATTCAACAAATCTCCACCTTGACTTGAATCCTCTATAATCAGATGTACCAGAATGCACTTCTTCGTGCTCAGAATACAGATGTACCAGACACTCTCTTTGCTCAGATGTTCCGTCGAGATCAGATGTCAGATGTCCCGTCGGACCAGATGTTCTTCAGAGCCAGATGCCCTCACTTGGGCCAGATGCTCTCTTCGAGCCAGATGCCCCTCAGGGCCAAACACCCATCAGGGCCAGATTTAACAGCTTGAGATGTTTAGCAAATCAAGACAATTCTTGAACTTGCTATGAGGAACCGGCTTAGTGAACATATCCGCAGGATTATCAGCTGTTGCTACCTTCTTCACTTCAATCCTCTTCTCATCTCTCAGAAAATGGTATCTTACATCGATATGTTTGGTTCTCTCATGATGAACCTGATCCTTGGTTAAGCAGATAGCACTTAAGCTATCACAAAACACAGTAGCCTGATCATGATGAAGACCAAGATCACTGACCAATCCTCTCAACCATATTGCCTCCTTAGCAGCTTCTGTCAATGCCATATACTCTGCCTCAGTTGTAGGCAAAGTCACTGTCGACTCCAAAGTCGCCTTCCAGCTCACAACAGAACTACCAAAAGTAAATACGTAACAAGCCATAGATCTCCTGCTGTCCACATCTCCTGCATAATCCGAATCAGAATACCCAGTAACCAGTCTCGGATCCTTGTCTCCATAGACAAGACCAATATCAGATGTACCCTAAGGTACCGGAAAATCCTCTTCACAGCGATCCAGTGCTCCTTTCGTGGCTGAACCATGAACCTACTCACAACACTGACTGCGTGTGCAAGATCTGGTCTTGTACAAACCATAGCATACATCAAACTTCCTACAACACTAGCATAAGGAACACATGATATATAATCAATTTCCCCTTCAGGCATTTCATCACTCATGGTAGGATGAAAATTTGCAGCACATGGAGTAT
>NC_027756.1:11816522-11816855 GCF_000695525.1 Brassica oleracea var. oleracea | reverse complement strand
TTCATCTCAAAACTCAGTAGTTCTTTCAGCTTCTGAACATAACACTTCTTCTTGGCAGCTATCAGCATGTCGTCTACATACAGCACCAGGTAGATATATGACTCATCCTCCACCTTGCTCATGTAGACACAACAGTCATAAGGACTCCTGTCGTAGCCCAACTTGACCATATAGCTGTCAAATTTCTTGTACCACTGTCTAGGAGACTGCTTAAGTCCATACAACGACTTCCTCAACTTGCACACATGAGCTTCTTTACCAGGAAATAGAAAACCCTCAGGCTGAGTCATATAGATCTCCTCCTCAAGCTCTCCATGAAGAAAAGCAGTCTTC
>NC_027756.1:11815538-11816437 GCF_000695525.1 Brassica oleracea var. oleracea | reverse complement strand
CCTTCTCTTTGACTGAAACCTCTAGCCACAACTCGAGATTTATACTTGACTCTCTCTTCTGGTGACTGACCTTCTTTTAGCTTATAAATCCACTTGCAAGTTACAATTTTTCTCCCAGGTGGTAGTGTGACCAGATCCCATGTGTGATTCTTTTCATGAGATTCCATCTCATCTCCCATTGAAGCAAACCATTTCTCAGATGCATAACTTGAAATGACTTCTCTGTAAGTAGACGACTCTCGTAAGTGTCCACTTCCTCTGCAACCTGTAGTGAATAACCCACCATATCTTCAAACTGATATCTCTCTGGTGGCCGAACATCAACTCTCCTTGGTCTGTCTTTAGCAATACTGCGTTTTTCAGACCCAATAAGTTGATTTCCAGAATTGGAAGATTGAGGCTGCTCATCAGACGTCGATCTCTCGCTCTCTTCCTGAGGATCGGTTGATCTCGTGTTTTCGGGCATCGATCGGAGATCTCTGCCATCGCCCAATCCTGTGTTTGGCGTAGATCAATCGCTCCCTGACACTGGATCGGTTGATCCTGGGTAGTCTGACTGCACTTCCTGCAGCTCCACCTGCTTGTCAACATCCTCCTGCTCTGCTTCTGAAATGGACTCCGCTGAAACTTTGAACATAGAACTCTCATCAAACACAACGTTCCTGCTCATAACAACCCATTTCTCAGATGGAGAACAAACTCTGTATCCCTTTACACCATCTCCATAGCCCAAAAACACTCCCTTCTTCGCTATTGGTTCCAGCTTTCCTTCATTAACATGATAGTAAACCGTGCAACCAAAGACTCTCAGAATAGAATAATCAGCAGATCTGCCTGACCAGACCTCATTAGGTATTCGACACTCGATCCCTGTATGCGGTCCAAGATTGATCAAATAA
>NC_027756.1:11815223-11815466 GCF_000695525.1 Brassica oleracea var. oleracea | reverse complement strand
CATTCTGCTGTGGTGTAGACCTGATTGTATGATGCCTAGAAATCCCTGCATCCTTACAAAACTGATTGAACTCTGTTGAACAAAATTCCAGACCATTATCAGTACGAAGTCTCTTAATCTTCTTCTCAGTTTGATTCTGCACCAGTATCTTCCACTCCTTGAAGCTGTTGAAAGCTTCACTTTTGTGCTTCATGAATGTTATCCAAGTCTTCCTCGAATAGTCATCAATCATGGACACAAAAT
>NC_027756.1:11788544-11814654 GCF_000695525.1 Brassica oleracea var. oleracea | reverse complement strand
TTTTGTCTTTCGACTTCTTGCCTTTTCCAAAGTTCTTTCCACCACCTACAAACAACCCAGAAGCTTGGTCATCTGTACCAGAACCAGATGCCTTGTGTCGCAACTCCCTGCTATGAAGTGCTGACCTGACTTCCTCCAAACTCACTGTATCCGTACTCCCTATGAATGACTGAACAAAGTTCTCATAGGAGTTTGGTTGTGATACCAACAAAATCAGTGCTGCATCCTCATCTTCCACCTTAACATCAATATTCCTCAGATCCAACAAGATGGAATTTAGACTGTCAAGATGATCTTGGAGTTGTGTACCTTCTTGCATCCTCAGAGCGAAAAGACGTTGTTTCAGAAGTAGCTTCTTAGTCAGAGACTTTGTCATGTATAGACTCTCTAACTTCGACCACAAATCAGCTGCAACATCAACACCGGAAACTTTGATGATGATCTCATCTGCCAGACACAACAAAATTGTTGAATACGCTTTCTCTTCAGTAACCTCCATCTCAGTAGTAACAGGTTCAACCTTCTTCCCTGACAACGGTGCCCAAAGACCTTGTTGCTTCAGCAACGCCTTCATCTTGATTTGCCAGAGACTGAAACTGTTCCTTCCAGTAAACTTGTCGATCTTCATATTCATCCCAGACATCTTCTCACCAGATTCAACCCGAAGCTCTAATACCAGTTTGTTGTGACGGATGTGAGAAGATATAGATTAACAGATGGATAAACAATAAAGAAAGACACATAGATTTAACGTGGTTCACCCCTAACGGCTACGTCCACGGGCAAAGAGAGATTTTATTGATGGACGAATTACAGAGATCTGTCTACAAGAAGATCAGATCTAGTTTCTCTACGGCTGCTGACTAGGTTTAGAGGAGGCACAAAATATATATAGTTGTTTTCCGGAAAACACTAGCAGTAGTGGGCCTCAAAAGATTAAGACCCAACAGATTCAAAGCATTATTCAACAACATCATTATTTTCAGTATGTGATCTTGTTGTAATCCAACTTTGTAACCCATTAGACAATGTTCACTAGTTGTTGTATCCTAACCTATGTACTCTTTTTAAATTAAGTTCACTTTTCAAAGGAGTTGTTTATCATGAATACATCTGAATGCAAGATGACAACGTATCCACTATGGCAATGCTTTTTTATGCATATATCACTACAGGTTACAGCTGCGTCATCAAAGAGAGAGCAAACGAAAGTGGTATATAAACAGAGTACACTATTTCATTTCATTCATTCAAGAAACTCTGTAGACGTTTAGCTTATTATTATCTCTTACTGTTTTCTTCATCTTCATCATTCTTTAATGGTGTTACTTTCAGTGTTGTTCTAGAGTGGTTTCTTCTTCTAAACTCCTGACCCACTGAAGTTGGATTTGTGTTTCATAAGCATCTGTCCATTCATTTGTGTTGTGTTGATCACTGTTATACCGTACTATGGTACCAGAGCCATTCACATTCTCGGAATCGGTGGGGAAAAAAGAGCAAAAAAGCACTTTACATCATCTTGACAAATTTGCTTACATAATCCATGGATCATTGAGTTATGTGAATGTATCATGATTGATTTTCCTTCCCACCATATCCACGCAGCCTCACTCTATTTACCAGACTACAGCAACCGTACGTCTATCATCAGGCCCAGCTTGTAAATTTGATGGACCATGTACATGTACATAATATATATTTTAGATTGTCCTTGATAGATTTGCTAGAAGAATACAAACAGTGATAAATCAAATCGAAAGCATGTACATAATTGTCTGGCTCCGGTTCCTGCCTCAGCTCACATTGCAACGAGTTGCAAGAGCAACAACAATAACACTGCTCGTACATACAACAACATGTCCTACAACAATCGCAATAATTACAGACAGCAAAACTGGAATCAACCAATCAACAGCAGGAGTGACTACTATGTAGGTTCCTACCTCAGCTCACATTGCAACGAGTTGCAAGAGCAACAACAATAACACTGCTCGTACATACAACAACATGTCCTACAACAATCGCAATAATTACAGACAGCAAAACTGGAATCAACCAATCAACAGCAGGAGTGACTACTATGTACTGAGACCATATCAAGGTCATTGTCAGATTTGTGGAGTTCGAGGCCGCAATGCTCGGAGATGTCAACAGCTATGAAGCACGGGGACGTCTGTTTAGTTACCGTACGCGGAAACGTTTTGGGACGGGAACATCACGGGGACGGCTTGGAGATGTTTAGATTGAGTGAAACTAGTTTATTAATGCTTGTGTATTGCGACTTACGGTCACTATAATGTTGCTTGATTGGAACATAACAAGTTTGAGTCAAAAGATTTACGGCAGAAGCCAAAGGGAACAAGATTTGGCTTGAAAGCCTTGCACAGATCAACTCTTTCTCTCTCTGTCTCTTCTTAGAATTGGATTAAAGCTTTTTTCCTAGGGAGTTTTTTATTTTATTTTTCTGATTTTTAGATGGCAAAATTGATATATTATGGTAAATAAGATGATACTATATTTAACTATTATTTTATTTTTGATTTATGATATGATTTTTTTTATTTTTATTTTATAAATATCTAGCTATTTATTATTATTATTATTATATTATTATTTGAAAAGTGATTTTGATGATTTGTCATGTTTTCCATGATTTTAGGTAATTTTGCTTATTTGTCATATTTTATTAGTTTTTATCTGAACCATTAATTAATTAATTTAATTAAGTGATTTTGTTGATAAACCTCCAAATTTGAATAAATTTGATTTTACCAAACCCAACAAAAATTCCTTCTCAATAATTGGATTCCTATTAACCACTAGGGTAAATTTGTTGAATATTTATAAGAGAAAAAATGAAGAATATAGTCATGCAACAATGATAGCCAGCTGATGGGACAATTTGAACATAATCTTATCTTGTTTTTTTGGAACGTGTGTATGTGCAATTGACAAATTATGCAAAAGTAACATATTTTAAGGAGGAGGAGATTATACTATTGCGATAAATAAAATAGTATACTATAAGTATTAGCAAAACATTGTTTTGAATATACGTTAAATTAGATGTACAAATCTATTTTAATATAATTCAAATATAGAATAGTACAATTTTCGTCTGAAATTTTTAAAAAATTATGTTTAAAAAGTTCCAAGTTATGATATATGTAGAAAAATATGTATATGTTTTATCAATATAGTTATTTGGTTGAATTATACATGATATATAAAAAATATTTCAAATAAAATTGATAGAGAGAAGAGGAAAAAAAAAAGAAAGAAGAAGATGAAAAATGCATGTATGATTAAATGACTGGTTGAACAAAGGTAGTTAATGTGACATTATATAAAATATACATAATATCTAGTCTATAAGTTGTAATTGGTATATATTTAATTTTTGTTAGTTATGGACATATGTGGTCTAATTCTCTAACAACAATAATTGTGACCACAAAACTTTTATTTCGGTCATAACGGGTCCAAAAAGAAAAAAAAATGAAACTTTTATGAAATATTTTTTTTATTTGAGACAATTAGCTAAATATACGTAAATAAAATCCATATTAGTAACCTACACATGGTGTGACGTTAAGAGGCTGAGTCATACTCTTTACGTCATGAGTTGACAATTTTACCCTCGCGTCATATGATGAAACCTCCATGTACGTACTATGTCGCTGCAGAGAGCAAAAACGTGTGTCAAGATGTAAGTTGTCAGCTGTATCACTTCTACTCCACTCGTTTACTCCAGTTTTTGAGACGAAAAGATGGATAATAAAAAAATATTTTTGAGTAAATAATTCTCAGAAACTTTTATTTTACAAAAGTTATTTTGTATTAATTCATTATAAACTATGTATCATTTAAAGACAAATCTTTTATAACATTTTATCAAAATATAATGAGTTTGACAAACAATGCAATTAACAACAAGTCTTTTGTAACATCATACAACAATTTATCAACACTTTGATATCAAAGTCTTTATTAGCTAACAATCCATGTGCCAGGTAAGAAATTATTTAGCAGATAACAAACTATTTATCAATTAACATATTAACTCACAAATCATGTATCAAATCATTTATCATATAACAAATCATTTCTTAAGAAAAATGTATCAAACCAAACCATTTTATCATTATACAAGCTGACACAAAATTTATGAAATCATTAATGAGTTTTATAAACAATGTATCAGTTAACAACATGTCTTTTATAATAGCATACAACAATTTATCTATTCTTTAATATCAAACTCTCTATCAACTAACAACCCATGTACCATGTAATAAATCATTTAGCGGACAATAAATTATTTATCAATTAACATATTAATTCACAAAATATGTATCAAATCATTTATCAGGTAACAAATCATTTAGCGGACATATAACTATCTATAGGTAAATTAAAAAAAAATTGAGTCTTTATCCCTCGCTTTTTTTACAATAATTTAATATATTTTTAATATTATTTATTAAAAAGGTCGGCCCCGGGGCCCACGCCGCTTTGACTCTTTGTCCTAAGCCGGACGTGATACAATGCAGAGGCTAAAAGAAACTTCATCCCTCCTAAAAGTGTACACAGGCTGAGTGTACGTACACTCGATAGTAATCACATTCTCAGATTCCGTAAATATTATATCTCGACCTACTCGTCTGCTCCCACCTAATATTCCGTAATATTAAATTAGGTTTTAGTGTTTCTAAACCTTGGACCACCGGCGACGGTATATTTTGAGGGTTCTTTAGCACATAATCCCAGACTAATTAGAATAAAATAATATTAACAAAGCTCAGTTTGGTAAGGAGCAGTCCTAAATTAAGAGGTTTTAAGGAGCAAATCCTTAGTGACGTGGTAAGCTCTTTTCCGATCATCATCGGAGCTAACGTCTTCTGATCACTTATAGAAATCACTTTTATAACTCATTAAAAGATTAGAATTGCTATAGAAACTTGAAATTTTTTTTTTTTTAAATAACTTATAGAAACCACTTTTAAAATTGATTAAAAGATTAGAATTGCTATAGAAAATTAATATTTATTGTATTTGGTGATGAAAATATATTTAAATTAATAATTATTGTATTTTTATATATTTAATCATGTAATAAATAAATATTTAAATTTAACATGTTTTAATATAGTTACTCATACAAAAATAAATATCTTATTTTTACATGTTTTTTTTTCTTAATGAAAGTTAATCATGTAAAAATAAATATTTAAATTTGACATGTTTTAATTTTTTTTCTTAATGATAGTTAATCATGCAAAAATATATATTTTAATTTCACATGTTTTAAAATTTATTAATTTTTTATTCTTAAGGATTCCAAATTGGATAATACTATTGGACATACTAATTTGATTAGAGTTATTAACTATTTAAAAAAAAATACTTTAATATTCCTAAGGATTCCAATGGTGTTACCATTGGAGATGGTCTTATTTCCCACCTACTATAATCTGTTCTTCGTGTACAGTTTTACAAAAGCCAAATAATTAATGTGTAGATCTGACTTTTTTTTGTTTTTGTTGTTTGAGATACTAAATCGCTCTGAAACTTCGTATACTTTCCAAAGATAGAGAAGAAGCAAAGAAACTTTGACGCCCAGACGATTGCATCTTTGTTACATTTAGATGATGATGATGAGGTGGAGCTATGATTGTTGGTATATGTGGCCCAGAAGGCATTGGTAAGACTACTATTGCTAGAGCTTTACATTGTCGACTCTCTAGCAGTTTCCAGCTTTCTTGTTTTATGGAGAATATTAGAGGAATCTATCCTAATGGTCTTGACGAGTATGGACTGAAGCTGCGTTTACAAGAGTTACTTCTTTCAAAGATTCTAAACCAAAATGGTATGAGGATAGACCATTTAGGTGCGATACCAAAAAGACTGTGTGACCAAAAAGTTCTTATCATTCTTGATGATGTGGACGATCTGCAGCAGCTTGAAGCTTTGGCTAATGACACTAACTTGTTTGGTCATGGAAGCAGAATTATCGTAACCACAGAAGATCAAGAGCTTTTGGAGCAACATGGTATCAACAAAACATACCATGTGAACTTTCCAACTATAGAAGAGGCTCATAAGATCCTTTGTAGATATGCTTTTAAAGGGAGCTTGGCACCATATGGTCTTCAAAAGCTTATCAAAAGAGCAACAAAGCTTTGTAGTAACCTTCCATTGGGTCTCCGTGTCATGGGTTCAATGTTACGGGGAAAGAAAGAAGAGGACTGGGAAAGTATATTGCTAAGGCTAGAAAATAGCAGTATACCAAAGATCGATGCAGTACTTAGAGTTGGATTTGACAGTTTACATGAGAACGATCAAACTCTATTTCTCCTCATTGCAGTCTTCTTCAACTATGAAGACGATGATCATGTGAAAGCAATGCTTGCTGACAGTAACTTGGATGTAAGACTTGGGTTGAAAACTACAACAAGTGTGTAGACAAGCGATTCAAAGACAGGAGCCTTGGAAACGCCAAATCCTAGTTGGTACTGATGAAATTCTCCATGTTCTCAAAAAGGATTCTGTAAGTTTTCTTTTTCTTATTTATGATGTATCCGTTAAACCGGTCGTTTGGCAAAGGCTTAGAGATCTTACTTCGTGTTCTAACATGATTTCTTCTATTTTGGATTTTATTTAGGGTAACAGAAGTTTGATGGGGATATTTTTTGATATATCTACAATCAACGACAGCATGGATATAAGCCCAAGAGCTTTGAAAAGAAAATGCAATCTTCAATTTCTCAGGATCTACAACCCAAGAAGGGACACAAATGTTAGAATTCACGTACCCGAGAACATAGATTTTCCACCTCGTCTGAAGTTACTACATTGGGAGGAATATCCAGGAAAGTGTCTTCCTCATACACTAAGGCCGGAAAATCTTGTCGGACTCAATTTAGAAAATAGCAAGCTCAGGCATTTGTGGGAAGGAACCCAGGTTTGTTTTTATATTTATGTACTTTGAGTAAATTGTTCGGTGGCTTTATTGGTTTAATAAAACTAGGCTCTAACCGGGTGACCATAAATGAATATCTTATATATCAAAACAGAAATCACAATCTTGATTCATGTGTAATTTTTTAAAAAAATGGACTTAATGAACATATTCATAGAAAGTTATGTTACATTTAATATCTAATCTTATCATTTAAATTTTGGGCCTACCAGAAATTTTTATTGGGCTATCAATAATTGGATTTAAACATCTTATATATTAAAACAGAAGTCACAATCTTGATTCATGTGTGATTTTTTTAAAAAATGGACCTAATGAACCTATTCATAGAAAGTTATGTTACATTTAATATCTAATCTTATCATTTAAATTTTGGGCCTACCAGAAATTTTTATTGGGCTATCAATAATTGGATTTAAACAATAGATGATCCATTAGATTTATAAATAGTATAAATTAAATAGATATAATTTAATGTTATAATACTATACATCTATATGCTAAATATTTAAATATTTGTCGATGTTAACTTTTAAAATTATAAAGATTTTTTTTAAATAACAAAAGTCATATTATCTAACAATGATTAATCTTTACTACCTTAAACCAATGAAAACAAATTTAAAACTATATACAATAAAACAATATTTTACTAATCTTTATATATATAGTTACGATTTTAATAATGAAATAATAATCCAAAAATATATATATATAGAAGAAAATACAAGTACATGCGAAAGTTTGAAACAATCTATTCAATGAAAAAAATATACAGTAAACTTATTATGTTTTAAAAATTGATAGACACATATATATTATAATATATACCAATTTAGAATTGAAAACAAAGTATTTATATAAAAATAAATGAAAACAAAAATCCGCGCGGTTGCGCGGATCGAGATCTAGTAAGGATTAAGAAGGAAAGGAATGACAAGGAATAAAACAAGAGGAAAATCTATTCCTTTCCTAATTTGATAAAGAATAATTGTAAACTATTATTTCTTCAACTTTAAAGAATGTTAAGGAATCATAAAGAACAAATATTTCTTGTTAATGGAGTAAATCGTAAGGAATGATAAGAAATTTACTATTTCCACTCATTCCGTTGGTCACCATTTAGACCCTTAATATGTCAATAGAAATTTAGGTGGAATATTACAATCATCATTTACTGTAAAATTAAAAATGAGTAATTTAAAATATCCCCTATGTATTAATCATGAAGCATTACAATATGTTTTAGTAGCCACGTGTCATCACTAAGATGATTATTAAAATCTTTAGAAAAATAAATTGGTCCATATAAATATATATTTTATTTTTTATTAAACTAAATATCAAATTGATTAGTAGTGTACAAAAGAATATTCTCAATTATTTTCTTAAATAAAAGCTAGGAATTACTTATATGATTAACATATATATGACAATTAATGATTATAAATAATACATATTTGATAACAATTTTTGAATCCTCTCTCTTTTTTTTGTTTAATTTTATATTGTTAAAAGAAATTAAAAAATCACATTAAGCATATAATAAAAAAAATTAGATTTTTTCTTATATGTTCTATTGTGAATTTTTTAAAACGACTATAAATTATTAAAAATGGTAAAAGTCTCACATTGAAAGTTTTTTGATCAATGGTTAAACTTTTCAATAAATATACAAATTATCATAAATCGTACGAATATAAAGTCTCATTAATCGATATTCATATTATATATATATATATATATATATATATATATATATATATTGATATCATTTAAATTAAATTATATTAAAATATAAAATATGTTAATTTTAAAATTTGAATTGAAAAATTATTGATATCTTAATATTTTAATTTTGAAATTTGTATTGATAAATCTCACCTTAAATTTTTGTAATTAACGGTTTAAATTTTTGTTACAGCAAACATATAAATGTTAATAAAATCATATGAGTAGAAAGTGTCAATAATAAATATTTATATTAAAATATACTATATATATAAATATCTATGTCAATATCACTAAAGTTTATTTATATACCATATAACGCAAATAAAATGCTTGTCTTGATTTATTCACCAAAAACATGTATGTAAATAAAAAAGTATTGGTTTTGATTTATGTGATTACTCTAATATATATACTTTTATGTATACAAATTATTTTTTAAATATGTCATTTCTAATATGTTATTTGATCCCGACAATCCAAAAAATTTACTTCTTCAAATCGAAGTGATTTTTAATATTGGAAGCACTATATATATTATTTCATTCAGATTAAATCTTGATTTTTATTCCTAAAAGACTTGTAATGGAATATCATGACAAGATTCCAATCACCTCATTTTGAATTTTCTAGAAGAATGAGATATTTGATCATTCATCTAATATTTGTTTATCCCTAATATCCTATCAAGCTATTATAATTGTAAGAAAGAGAGATTTGAACCGTTTATTATAATTTTTCTGATTTAACATTTAATAAATCAAACGGTTCTTACTTTATACATAATTTACATATACTAGAACTGTAAAATATTATACTCCCTCTGTTTTTAAAAGATGCATATTCTAGACTTTTCACATATATTAAGAAAACTCATTAAATATGCATTGTTTTTTGTGAATAACAATTTTTCATAACTTTTAGGCAATAGAAATTCAATAAACACCATTATTTTTTTTGAAACTTACAATTTTCCATAAAATCATACATTGAAAAAGTAAATTAATGTATCTTTTTGAAACAATTTTTTTTTCCAGAACATACATCTTTTAGGAACGGAGGGAGTATATTTTTTATTGGTATATTCTTAAGTAACTAAATCATAAAAGCGTAGGTTAATAAAATAACTAATTTGTTCAGTTGTTTTATAATTAGATGATTTTTAGACCGCACTGTGAAGATACTAGACGAACATTTATATTTAGAGTCTGCACTTATATTCTATAACATTTTGATATATTAGATTTGACCACTAACATGTGGATGGAGTTTTAAGGGGATTTTCTTCAAAAAAAATTGATTCTTAAATATGTATCTGGAGTGGAACTAATTTTACATACGTCCATCTTTTTAAATTGACACTTATGTAATTCATTGAATTCACATAAGAAGTTAAAAAAGAAACAAAACTCATATCAGTAAAACAAAAATGAAAACTAAAACACAATTTTATAGAGGTAGAAAATAAAATTACGTATGAAGAGTCAATAGTAAACAAATCGAGAGCAGAAAATCTAATCCTCTTTCGTTATTTTACAATCGATGTTGCCTATCTGGTTTTTGTGATTTGTGTTTGTCGCAAAAATTAGTTGCCTTTTGTGCATATGAAGTCTTAAAATAATTAAAATGAGTTGTAATACGTTAACTTTTCAACAACTATGATACATTTAACCATTTAAGAGACTAACATTTGTATTTGTCATTTTACAATCGATAAAGATTATAGTGTTGCAAAATGTTAAAATCATTTAATGAACAAACATTAGTATAAAATACTTACTCCGCGCATGCACGCAGATTATCATCTAGTCATCATTTATTTACGGATCTAAGTTAAGTTTCACCCTTTAAATTTGTTTATGAAAAATATGTGAAAGCAAATTTTTATTCATATCCAATAAAAATCAACAAAATAGTAACCCCAATTTAATTTACTTGTACCAATATTAAAAAAAACAAAATGAATAAGACATGTATTTTAATAAAAACAAAAAAATCAGTAGTTCCACTAACATATGATTTTGTTCAGATTTGTGAGTAAATTTAAATGCACTAACCAATAAACTATGGGTAATTCTCTCAAATAGACATTTTTGAAGTTTATGTCACAAAAATAGAACTCAAAAAACAAAAGGACCAAAATAGATTTTTTTATTTTGAAAATTTTAATATTTTTTTAGTTTTTAAAATTTAAAATCATACCCCCAAAACTCCACTTCTTAACTCTAAACCCTAAACCCTAAATCATAAACCCTAAACCCTAAATTCTAACTCTCAAACCCAAAATACACTCCTTAATAAAACATTTTGGTCATTTTGATATTTGGGGTCTATATTTGTGATAAAAACTTTTTTAGGTCTATCCTAGGAAATTTTTCATAAACTAAAGGTATGTATTTCTCGCATCAATTTCATGAACATTCTTACTTTACTGTGCTGTTTTACATTTAACCAATAATAACACAAGATCCGACTTCTTTTTTTGGGAATCACGGAAGCAAATAACATACGATTATAACTATTTTTTGAGAAGCTTACATAAAAGGACATATTTCGTCTTTTGTTTGCACTTGGAGACACATTGTGTAGGTGAGGCACTTTGTCTTGATAGCTGTATTATTATGGACAGAAATAACCCTCCACTTGTGTAAGTAGAGCAATGTTTCTTTTAAGAATGCAACCGTAAGGCAACTAGGTTTGTTACTGTTTGCAATTAATGATAAAAGTTTTAAACAACAAAACATATATTAAAATATAGTCGTAACTACTTTTCCTCGTACAATCCAAATCCTTAAATTTGAAACCGAGAACTATCGTCATAAACTAACCATCCAACCTCTTCCTCTTTCATCCTCGTTTTTCTCTTTTTATCAGATTCTCTGATGCCGACTAAACTTTGATCCCTTCTCTGGCGGCAGAATACCTATGTGTATCCATTGTTGTCCCTTTCATACTTTTCCGTTGAGTTCTGACCTTTCAATTCTATTTCCCATTTGTAATTCATGTTTCTTTTCCACATCAATCTTTTTGAAGACCTTCAATATACAAAGTTTGATTTTTACTTTAAAAATACCTCTTATTGTAGTTTTGATTCTTAATTTTCATATGCAGACTAACCGAGAACTATCGTCATAATCTAACCTTATGTGATGATTTCTTATTGTCACTGCAAAATGTCACTCATGATATCCATAGAGCTTTTGTCCACATATCTCATGTCCACCACTATCCTATCCACCGATCTTCTGCCACGAAACTCATGTCCATCCATCTTCTTACACATCGAAACTCATCTTCTACCAGTCTCCAATCCACGCTTCTCCCATTCACCAATCTCCCATCCACCAAATGCCCATCCGCAAGACTACAAGACGTCTACATACACATCGAAACTCATCTTCTACCAGTCTCCTATCTGTTGCGAAAAGCCTCTCGGGAAGACGGTGATCTTTTCCGTTCTATGCAAAATCATTAAAAAAAAGACTGCTACTTTTGTTTTTAAAATACTCTGTTTGTTCTAGTTAGAAAATTCAACGAAACCCACTTTCACATAGTTGAGGGTTAGATTGGACAATTCAATAAGAGAAAGTGTTCTCTAAGTCTAATATGTCTTTGTGGATAATTGAAAGCTTGGAATGTGCGTAATTTTTTGAGAGATTTGGGTAAATATACCTATTTGAGGACAAAGTTAAAAACTTGCCGATGACAAAAAGTAAAGGTAAATTGCTTTACCTTTTGTGTCTTGAAATGCCGAAACTGTCCTTATCTCTTTCTTCTTCATTACTTATTTGGTATCAAATCATATATCAACTAAAAAATTGCATATCAGATAACAATCCACGTATCGACTAATATATTAAGTAACAATTCGTACATCAACTACCAAACTATGTATCAAATGAATGTACCAGCTAACAAATTATGTATCGGTTAATAAACCATGTATCAGTTAATGAAAACTATTTGTAACATCGAATCAATCATTAATCAATTAGTCGCGATCTATTTGTAACAACTAACGATTTATGTACCTAATATCACTCAAATTACCCTAAAGAGTGAATTTACTCTCTCAAATAAGAGGTTCAATTGCAGTACTTAGGGATCGAATCCACAAGGAGCTAGGGAACCTAATAAATCTAATGGGATTTGTTAAGTTAGATGGTTTAATGATTAAAATGTAAATTTACAGTTTTGTTGAGCAAGTAATTGCTCGATTGATTGGTTGAGGTTTTGCTGCTTAAAAGGAAATAGCTAGACTTAGGGTTTTTATTCAGGAAACTTGGAATTATAATCCTAAAGATGCCTAATGAGTTACATGCATGATAATGTAGAGCTCAACTACTAAGCAACAA
Source organism: Brassica oleracea var. oleracea (assembly GCF_000695525.1). Lineage (NCBI taxonomy): Eukaryota > Viridiplantae > Streptophyta > Magnoliopsida > Brassicales > Brassicaceae > Brassica > Brassica oleracea. Next base: position 11,801,586 of record NC_027756.1, on the reverse strand, counting down.
GTCAATCAGCTGTCGCGTTTCTGGACTTGTCTATTAACTAGATCTAATGACCCAAACAAATGTGTTCGATCAATAGCAAATGTCGATCGATTATCTTATAGGGATATCAGTTGATACACCTTTCACTCCGTCGATCGATTATCCAATATGTATATCGATCGATGCGCTTCTAGTTAAGCTTTATGCGCGGGTTGAATGATGCTCACTAAGCTCACTAGATCAGCTCTCGCCTTACTCTTAGCAAGAAACTTAGCTCAATTAGAATGGTTTCTGGATGAGAATGAAGCTATCGCTTTTATCTAACAATCCTAGGGCAAGTTCTAGGTAGCTAGTCTAGAATCAGACATTAACGACAATCCTAATGATTATTATCACAACTCAGCAATCTATAGTTGGGGCTAATCCCTCGTAACATATTTAAACCCTAAAATCTAACAATGGCACTACTCAGACATGGCCAAGCAATTCATAACAGCAATTAGGTAAGAAAACTTCATTAGAATAGTAAATAGATATTAATGGAGTTCCAATCACAAATATAACTTTGGATCTTCTCTCCAACCTATCAAAATCTTAAAAAACCTTTTGTTGATAATAGTAAAACTAGAAACACAAGAAAAACACCCTTTTGCCCCTAACATGGTGGCAAAGCTTATATAATTAGGTTAAAACTCGTCAGGGGTAATCTTGTAAATTGATGAAGACTTGAGATTCAAGTCGGCTGTGACCAAACGGAACTTCTGCGCGCTTCATTGTCCATCGATGTTTTGATGTGAACATCGATCGATATTTGTTCCTCAATATCGACCAATGGTCGGGCTCGATGGTCATCTTGGGTGCTTGCTTCAAATATTTCCAAAATGCTCCAAAATCGTCATTTATCTCCAAATCACTCCTGATCTTATAAATATAATAAATAGACTCTATAATATAATAATTAGTAGTAAAAACACCTATAAACCATGGATGAAATTGGGTCAAATCCATGGTCTATCAGTACCGATTAATAAATTATGAATTAGCTAATGATAATTATTTTATAACATTTTATCAAACATTTATTAGTTAGTTGTAATCTATTTATAACCACTAACAAAATATGTATTTTAAATAACAATATAAAATTGAGAATCCCTTAAAACATAAATAATAGCTGATAAGTAAATAAATACCGACTAACGTATACATTATCAAAATTAAAGAAACTTCACGAACTCTTAATTGTCATGGTTTATGAAAAATGTGACAAATTCCTTAAACTTCATCCAGTGAGTCACCCAACCATGCGGGAACAAGACCAGAATCTGGGATTGGAAACTTAAAACGGATTGTGATGCGAAATTGAAAACAATGGTATATTGGTGGAAGATGATGAGATAATGAACTCGTCGAGGTCCACGAATCATTCAACCACGTCAAAAAAGACAAGACACAAAGTTGTTGTTAGGTTGGAAGCTTATAAAAGCTTGGAAATAATAGTATTGGTAAAATATAATAATATTAACATCATGGGTGTCAATGAAATCAGAATAAAAAAAATATAGATTTGTGATTAATAATGGCGGGACTGAAGATACACGGTGAATTGGAAGATGATTTATAGAACTTGAATGAGTTACAGAAATTAGAATATAGAAAGGAGAGAAGAGAGACAAAGATATTATGGTCATGGAAACAATAAAGATATTTTTTTCTATTTTTCTAATTATTGATGTCTTTGGCTGCACTGGAACCAATTTCTCTAATTTTTTCCAATTTTTCTTACTTCGTCATCATGTGTTGATATTTTTATGCTGTGTCGTTGCATATTCAGCCCCTTAGGAATCTCAAGAAGCTGAATTTGAAATTGTCTTGTAATTTGGAGAAACTACAAATTTAGAGATTTTGGATGTGTGTAAATGCCAGAGTTTGGTGGAGATTCATTCCTCTGTTGGAAATCTTCATAAACTGGAGAGGTTGGAGATGGGTTACTGTGGAAAGCTACAGGTTGTTCCGAGTCTCTTCAACTTGGCATCTCTTGAAACAGTAGGGATAGTGGGATGCTACCAATTGAGGAAACTTCCAGATATTTCCGCGACCATCACAGAACTCGGAATCATAGACACGATGTTAGAAGAATTTACTGCATCAATTAGGCTCTGGTCTCGTCTTCAGTTTCTCACTATAGTTGGCAGTGCCAATCCATATCAATTGATGCTAGAGAGAAGTGGCGCAGATATTGAGAGAATTCCAGATTGCATAGGTTGGAAATGATTTTTATAATTGGATGTCCAAAACTTGCATCACTGCCAGAGCTTGCTAGGTCGCTCAAATCTCTACTGGTATCAAACTGTGAATCACTGGAGACACTAGTACCTTTCCCTTTTGACTATCAGATTGAGTATCTCTGTTTCCTTGACTGCTTCAAATTGGGTCCGGAAGCAAGGAGAACAATTATCATTGTGGGCATTCTTACCTGCAGAGTTCAATCACCGGGCTATAGGAAACTCCTTGACCATCAGTTCAAAAGCCTACGGATTTAGGATGTGCGTCATCGTTTCCCCTAAATCAGAGATGGAAGAAGGTAATTATAGAGAATTAATGTGCAGCTTAAGCATAAATGGTTGCCCAACGGAGAATTACATATTTCATCTTCCCTTAAGAGGCCCCCAACCAGAACACGCGAGATATTGTTCGAATTCAGCAGCTCATCCCAGGACATCGAAATTGTTGAATGTGGTGTCATGATTTGGTGGGACGTTGTCTACCATAGAATTCATGCATTTTTGCGAAATCCCAGTTGGTGAAACAGATGTTGGAAGACGAAGACTACACTAGCAAACATCATTGTGTATTTACGTGATAGCCCTGAGTCTGAGCGTGAAGCAGTAATACAAATGATGATTATTATGGGAGCCTTGATTATGATTCAAAACAACTGTTAGAAGACGACGACGGAAGTCTCTCTGATGAGAGCTTTGTGTTGGATGCATCACGAGTAGATACCATTGCGGATTTGCATGGGAGCCTTCAGTTACATGATGCATCACGACTAGAGACCACCGATGATGATTTGCTAGGTTTGTTTGCTCCCACTTTTTTTTTTTTTTCCTTTGGATTTTGATTTTAAGTTTTTTATTTATTTTCTTTCTTGAGTATGTTTCAGTAAACAAAAATTTCTTTCTTGAGTATGTCATTATTTCACATCATTGTTTTCTTTCCGAGTTTGATTACAAGTGTTCTATTTCTGTATAGTTTTAACTTTTAAGACTCGAGTAATGTTATCTTGTTGTGATTGACCGAACCACAGATACAATCACTTAGGTTCATACTATATACACAGTTAAATAAGGCTACAATCTTTTGCGACAAGCAAACCAGCTCGGAGCAGGAGAGTCGGAGACTGACATATATCCGAAACTCTTGAAACTATAAACTCTACCAAAAAATAAAACTCTTCTGGTGGAAGGTCATAAAAGAATTCCGGTAGGTAGTTCCATTACAACACAAATGAATAAAAGTTGATTCATCCTGTGGGGGAAGAAAACGACACACTCAACCATCTCCTCTTTCAATGCCGGTGTATCGAAAGAGATATGGAATCTGGTCTATATATCTTCCCGCAAAACTCCACTAACACCAATATGCACGCCCAATAAAACTTAAAATGGGTTATACCAGACACAATCAACAAGGTCGTTAGATAATACTCTCTGGGAGCAAGCTACAAGTCTTGAGCAATGAGCAACCATATACTACCCAAGCTCTTAATTCCTTCCCAGCAGGACAGGAACCACTTAACACATCTTCTACAAACTGATTATTCTTGTTCTGTAGATGCTTCTTCAACCTCCCAACAACAAAAGCCAGGGATAGCCAGCCTAGATAATGCGAAATAAGGATTACATTTTCTTTTGTGTCGTTTCTACAGAACATGCAAACATAGTTTTCTAGAACTTATTTTCTAATGAATCTGATTACATTTCATTCAGGTATTCAAGTTTTCTTCCACTGCCATCGACCCAGCATCTAATTCATATTCAGACAATTGGGCTACAGAAACGTGTAAACTTCGCCAAGCAAACTATACTCGGCCTTACTCGCATGATACATCGTATCTAAACCACTGCCTTTCAAATGACAAATAAATGTTAAAAAAAATAAAGATAGGATCTTTCCTTTTTCAGTCTGCGTAGTAAGACAAATGTTTTACCAGTTTTAAGAGCATGTTTTTTTTTTTTTTTTAGAAGCGAAACGTTTTTCACCAAAAAAGGTTACAACAAATCGATAATGCTAATTTAAGCTCATAAAAGTTTTCCGCAATATTCTCTGTCACATAAAAGGTTGAACAGCTCCTTCAAAAAAATCAAAAGGTAAAACGGAATTTGAAAGTAATGGATGGTGCGTTTTAGCATATTATCATATCATTCACCGAGAAATTTGCGTTTTTTAGCAGTGTTCATGTAGGGTCTCAGAACCCATTCGACCTCTGCTTCATCTTGTTCCAATGTTCCTAATTTCACCTGCAAAGAAACAGCATTGACATTAATGAACTAGATTGAATCTGCCATATACACGGAATATATATAACATATTTTCAAAAAATGACAAAGTAAATTAAATTTTGTCAAAACCAAATGAAAAAGAGAGTTTCAGGTCAGTTATTAAATAGACACAAAACAGAATAAACCGACTGTATAGTACCTGGTAGAGCCGCAACTCAAACCGAGGACCAATTTCTTTTAGCTCAATCGATTTCGGGCCTCCTTCTCCTTTATCATACACATGATTCCTATATACATAGATATACACGCCCATAAGAATTTTCAACCAAGAAACGACACAAAAGAAAACATGCAAACATAGTTTTCTAGAATTTAGTTATTATGGAGAAAACTTGAATACCTGAATGAAATGTAATCAGATTCATTAGAAAAAGTAACTATGCGCTTTGCATCCAGCTTCGGAACTGGGAAGATGTGTTTTAAGATGTTCATAACTCTTTTACCCATCTGCCAAAAGATCAACAATGTTTTACATTAGAAACCAAAAAAAAAGGAGTAAATCAACTCTAAAAAACTCGTTCAAACTGCAATAAAGGAAGTGAATCGGTTCAACAAAAAATATACAAACCTGGGTAGTAAAGCGTTCAAAAATGAGATGAGGATATTGCTCAGACATCTTTCCCATTTCTTTCTTGGTTTGAATTTCATGTCTTGTTACCTAAAAACAAAAAAAGAGTACAATGGATTAAGAAAAGCAAAGTATTTCTCAAAATATAATAAACTCAAAGAGGTACTTACCACATTAAGTAATTGAAAGTAGGCAGTAGGTCCGAATGGGAGATGAGAGATGATAAGACCATCAGGCTTACCACGGTTCTCAGAAACAAATATCACATCAGTAAAATCATGAGAACGCGCCGTTTCAATAATCTCAGAAATGACCTGCACAAAGAAACAAGTTCCAGTATTATTATCCTAATGCCTACATTAAAGATGGGCATTGTGTTGTGTAATTTCACTATAACTCCAGTTAAATATGACCAGGAAACAAAAATGGTCCAAAAGGATTAGATACTTGCATTTTTTTGTATGAATTACAAAAGCCAGAAGAAGACACATACCTGACTACCACGATTCAGTTTACTGGCGTTAGGAAAAACAATGTTCAATTCCTGCAAAAAGATTCCACACGCAATTAAAGAATCAATCACAGTAATATTAACATGTTATTCACTGAACAAAACTAAACTTGCAGCCATACCTTGACGAATCGCGTAAGAGGAGCACTTGGATCCCTAGAGGTAGTCAACAAAATCTTGGGTTCTTTCTCAGTTGCATTTGCATATTCATCATCAATATGGCTCCGGGGAACTATTTTCCACAACATAATATTTAGTGATAATATAAACAGAAAAATATTTATTCGAATAATGCAAAAAAAAAAAAACATATACATATCACTACAACATAACCAAATATACAATAAGAACATAATACAAACAAAACATATGTGTTGGAACAACAGTAACTTCTTCGACCATTAAGCTTCTAACTAAAGATTCAGTTATCAATACAAGAAGACCACGACACAAGTAGAATTATTACCGGCAGTATTCTGGTCTTCGAGATCAATCTCCTGACGAAGCTTCGCCTCCTCGTTGCGGAGCTCAGTAGGAATCGGCTTCCCTTCTGCTTACACATAAACAAATCATCGAAATCAATGAACAGTGATAGAAACCTTAATAGAGATTGTAAACGGATCAGTCGAACCTTGGAGGGCTTCTCTTATCTTGCGCTTCTTCTCGTAGATCTCACGCTCATTACCTTCCAAGTTTTTCCTGTAGAGATACTCTTTTCTTAACCTAACGTTCCTGCGCAACATCTTGATTCGTCGAGAGAGAGGGAGAGCAGAGGCTACGAAGGAACTCGTTTTGTTGTGGGTGGGCGATTTAGGGTTTTAGGAAAAGGTTTCAAGTGATGCAATGTGTTTGTTTTCTATAAAAAGGTCAAACGGATCGTAAGCTTTTTGGGCCACTAAGTATTATGGGCCTTTAAAGGCTCAAAGTAAAACAATAAAAAAGAATTGTAAACAAGTGCCCTCTCGCATGATTGAACTACGGACCTTCAGTTTACAAGACTGACGCTCTACCACTGAGCTATAAGAGCAACATTATCAATTGGCCAATTGATAAGTCCTTAGAGTATTTAATTATTATTTGTAGATTAGGACTTTGTTAAGGACTTTTTGTTAAAATGATGATTATTGGTGGAACTTTTTCTGAGTCCTTAATTTTTAATTTTTTTTAGACAAAATTCCATTTTAAATTTAATAACACATATAAGAAAAAACTAAATTATTACTTTAATAGAAAATTACAAACATTATATTACAAACATTTTACATCCCATTTTATTAATAAAAAACAAACACACATTTTATTAATTTCATACAAACATAAAAATTACATATCATTTGGTAAATTTGGTAAATGTCCGTATTTAGCCCAAATATCTTCGATCAAATCTTCTTTTAATTGTAGATAGCCTGCTGTATCCCGAACATCTGCTCGACGTCCCAATGTAGTACGGATATTTGTATTCCGTCTGACTACAAAACTGGGATCGTCATCTTCTCCTTGTTGAAATTCTGATGTGCGGAGGTAGGAATCTCGTTCATTCTCGACAATCATATTATGGAGTATGATGCATGCTCTCATAATATTTCCTAATTTGTTTTTATCCCATAAATTAGAAGGATTTCTAACAACCGCAAATCTAGCTTGCAGGACTCCGAAGGCACGCTCAACATCTTTTCGCACGAATTCTTGTCTTTTAGCAAATAAACAATGTTTTGGCCTTGTGGGAGTCGGATTGATTGAATAAAAGTAGCCCATTTCGGGTAAATACCATCGACAAGATAGTAAGCCAAATCGTACTCCCTTCCGTTGACATGGAAATGGACTTCCGGAGCGTTTCCGTTAATTATTTCATCAAAAACAGGTGATCGATCAAGAATATTAAGATCATTCAGAGTACCTGGAGCTCCAAAAAACGCATGCCATATCCAGAGGTCCTGTCCAGCTACCGCCTCCAACACGATTGTGGGTTTGTCGGTTCCATGTGAATACATTCCTTTCCAAGCGGCTGGACAATTCTTCCACTCCCAATGCATACAGTCGATGCTTCCAATCATTCCCGGAAATCCACGTTGTTCTCCCACAGCTAGTAGTCTTTCAAGATCCTCCGGTGTTGGATGTCTTAGATATTCATCGCCAAATAAGTGGATTATCCCCGCAGTGAAATGGTGCAAACATTTTCTAGCTGTGGTTTCAGCCATCCGAACATATTCGTCAATGGCATTAGCGGCACCACCATACGCTAATTGTCGAATTGCAGCGGTACATTTTTGGAGGGGAGATAGGGTAGACCTTCCGGATGCATCCTCTTTGAGTTGAAAAAACTCAAATTCTTGGGAGAGACGATCGACAATAGCCAAGAACAAACTCTTGTTCATCCTAAACCGTCTTCGGAATATATTGTGCGGGTATGTCGGAGTCTCGCTAAAATAATTATTCCAAAGTTTCATGTGGCCTTCTTCTCAGTTTCTCTCGATAATTTTTTTTTTTTTTCGCTCTTTTGGTTCGAGAATATTATAAGGGATTTCTAAAAATTCTTCAACCATAGTCTCAAATTCATCATCATCATCATCTTTTTTGTTATAATGATAATGTGAAGAAGATATCATATTGAGTGAATAAAAAGAAAGGGATTTTAACTTGAGTTGGAGAGATTTTGTTTTGAAATGAGAAGTAGAGAGGTTGTGATCTTAACGAACATGTTGTAACTCTTATTTATAGGAGAAGAAGTTCACGACTTGTGATACAATATTGATTGAATATTGTTAGTACTTGTTCACGGATTGAAACCACTTTTTTGACTCCTAGTGATTTCTAACACGAGGAGAATCTCTCATGCAATTATCACGGGTTGTATCAGTCTGTGACAAGTAACGCCCCATGTTTACTGAAACCTGAAAAAAACATAGACAATGTTAACATTGCGCATTTCAAAATATATATTTATAACATATACAAGCTTAACAGTTAACATTCATAGTGGAGACAAGGTTAACATAGAGAAAATATATATTTATAAAGAGGACATACAAACAAAGCCACAACGAACCATATTTAACACATAGAGAAGGTTAACATTAAAACATCACCGCCGAGTACTTAAGACTTTAAAAATAAAGAAGCTGGGGATAAGTAGCAGCGTTCTAGTTCTTCAACAGAGTTTTTATGAAATGATTATCTAGATATATTGCGCGAGCAGCTTGTTCTTGGCTTCTTTTTCAGCCGCAGTTAGTGGTTGGGTTTTCGCAAGGAGAGTGTCTAATATTGCAAGCTTTGATAGTTTCTCTTTCCTGTCCAAATCGTCCTTTCTCATCTCCCAGACCGTGGTTATATCAGCAACAGACTTCCCCTTTGCATTACTCCTCTTCGCTTTTGCTGCCTTTACCCCTTCCGGTCGTACCTCTTCATCACCAACATTGATTGGGGAAGTTTGGGAGTCTGTTTCAACGGTTTTCCTCTTTGAACTTGCAGAAGCTTTAGTGGTGTTGAGGCTAAGCCATTTCTGTTCATGCCTTAACACACACCAAGCATGCTCAAGTGTAAATTTCGTTTGGTGATCAGAATAGAAGATGTCATGCGCCACCTTAAGAACATCGTTATCATTCATACCACTTCTTAGTTGCCTCTCCGCAGCCGCATATGCACCACAGAACTTGTTAGTTTGCTCATTGATCTTGTGCCACCTCTGTTTATAGTGGAGATGTTCACTACTCTGACGACCATCTCTACTAAGTAGTGTTGCTAAGAAATAATCTCCTACTCGCTCCCAGAACGTCCCAACCTTTTGGTAATTTGACACAATTGTATCTTTAGACGTGTTTAACCAGGCACTGATTAGAAGTTCGTCATCCGCTGGACTCCATCTGTGTCTCTTCCCACGCTCCACGGGTGTATCAGAAGGTGGAGTTGGAGCCTCGCCTTGTTGAGAACTGAATTGAGGGAAGTCAGAAGCTTCGGAATGAAAACTCTGATAAGGAGAGTTTTGATGCAGAGCGCCGCTCTATTGACGTTGAAGAAGACCCATATAGCCAGAGGACTGACTATGCTGATTCAATGGATTCATAGTAGGAAATAACGAGAGAAGGGACAAAAGAACAGAAGAGAAAGAAGATGATGGTGTAAAAATTACTACAACCATTCTCAGTTTAATAGGAGAGGTAAACTTAAGTGACATGTTTAATTACCTAACTACCAAAGTACAACTCAGTTAATTCACATTACACAACCAACTTCACAATTGCATTAAGTACCCATAAATAGACTTGGTGAAGATGTCAAAGTAGCCTTTATTTCAAACTGTCAAATTACCAATAAATGAAAAAAAAACTAGCCTTCTTCATTACACAAACTAGATCGATCTATAAATTGAATCGCAAACAAACTAGCCTTTCAAGTTCAATAAAGAAACATGAGTCCAAGTCTAAGTTGAGTCGCAAACAAACTACCCTTTCAGTTATCATTAGAGTCCAAGTCTAAGTTGAATCGCAATCAAACTAGCATTAAATTTCAAACATGCCAAACTATCTAGTTGCAAACAAACATGCCAAACTATCAACAACAACAGTTCTATGTCTACAAGCGAGTAAAATTTCAAGAGTACAAACAACAGTTTCATGACAAACAATTTTACGAACAATAGAGTAATTTCAAGAATACAAGCGAGTAATTTCAAGAATACAATCAACATTTCAAAAAACATTATAGCAGAAATTCCTTTCAAAGCTCAAGACACTAACCGTGGAGAGATGGAGAGGAGAAACACCGAGAGTCGAACCGCCGAGAGTCGAACCGCCGAGGAGAACCGCCGAGAGGAGAAGCGCCGAGACGAGAACCCACGAGAGATCGAGAGTAGAACCACCGTGCGCTGAGAAGAGCACCATGGGAAGATCGAGATAACCGGAGAACGCGAGGGAGATGAGAGATCGAGAGAGAAGAGAGAGCGCGACCGCCGAGAGTCGAACCGCCGAGAGGAGAAGCGCCGAGACGATAACCGTCGAGAGATCTAGAGGAGAACCGCCGATGGTCGAACCGCCGAGGAGAACCGCCGAGACGAGAACCCACGAGAGATCGAGAGGAGAACCGCCGTGCGTTGAGAAGAGCACCATGGGAAGATCGAGATAACCGGAGAACGCGAGGGAGATGAGAGATCGAGAGAGAAGAGAGAGCGCGACCGCCGAGAGTCGAACCGCCGAGAGGAGAAGCGCCGAGACGATAACCGTCGAGAGATCTAGAGGAGAACCGCCGATGGTCGAACCGCCGAGGAGAACCGCCGAGACGAGAACCCACGAGAGATCGAGAGGAGAACCGCCGTGCGTTGAGAAGAGCACCATGGGAAGATCGAGATAACCGGAGAACGCGAGGGAGATGAGAGATCGAGAGAGAAGAGAGATCGCGAGCGCCGAGAGTCGAACTGCCGAGGAGAACCGCCGAGAGGAGAAACGCCGAGACGATAACCGTCGAGAGATCTAGAGGAGAACCGCCGATGGTCGAACCGCCGAGGAGAACCGCCGAGACGAGAACCCACGAGAGATCGAGAGGAGAACCGCCGTGCGTTGAGAAGAGGACCGTGGGGAGATCGAGATAACCGGAGAACGCGAGGGAGATGAGAGATCGAGAGAGAAGAGAGATCGCGAGCGCCGAGAGTCGAACCGCCGAGAGGAGAAGCGCCGAGACGATAACCGTCGAGAGATCTAGAGGAGAACCGCCGATGGTCGAACCGCCGAGGAGAACCGCCGAGACGAGAACCCACGAGAGATCGAGAGGAGAACCGCCGTGCGTTGAGAAGAGGACCGTGGGGAGATCGAGATAACCGGAGAACGCGAGGGAGATGAGAGATCGAGAGAGAAGAGAGATCGCGAGCGAGATGAGAGATCGAGAGACAAGAGAGATCGAGAAAGACAGGGTTTCTCAATTGACTCTCGATTTTGCCCTACCCCTTTTCGTTTACTCCCTTCAGCCGACACGTGTCTTATTGGGAAGGTTAAGAAAACTTCTTAACTAAGGCCGTCCCACACATTAATCCTCCTTTTTCATTTTTTTAAAATCCGAAAATAGCTAAGGACATGCCTTTGGGACGTTGATAATGTTGCTCTAAGGACCTTCTGCTATACTAATAACTGTAGCATTTATCGTTTTCTGCAAACCTGTAAAGCCAAACCTCAAAGTCTAATCACTGATTAAACAGACCAACTATGACGGTAAAACATTATATTCTTAACAATTTAAGGCCCAATAGCTCTACTGTTAACAAAAAGGTGTTTGGTTCAATTTTTGGTAAAACTCGAAACATTATTTATCTTCTTTTTTGACAAAACATTAATTATCTAAAAATTAAAAAAAAAGTAGATTATGGGCCAAGAATAAAATTTGCTTTTAAGCCTACAACTATGAGGGCTGACTCTGCTATGAAGTACGAACTTACAAAGTATCAATGTCTAACACAAAAGACAACCAAACCTATAAACACACACACACAAATTTACAAATTTGGAAAAATAGATTACAGTGTCTTTGGAGCTAGTTTGTCTTTGTGGAGGAAGTAGGAAAATTACACTCAAGCAGACAAATTAAATGGAAGAATAATCATATAAAAATTAGAGAAATGAAAATTACTTGGCTGCGTCTTACGTTGCTGGAAAGAATAATTTGTGTTACATTTTTGTACAATTTATTTCTTAATTGGCTTAAATTGCACCTACAAAGACTTTGGCACGTAGCTTTTGACCACTTTTTCAAGAGTGCTCTAGTTCTTATTAATTAATTAACTAAAGTTTACATTAAGTCATAGTAAATAATCAAATCATACTTTATTCTTTATCTATTTGTTCGACAAGCTTTATTATATAGAATCCCTTCGAAATGCCAACTCCCTATTGGTTTGGAAATTAATCACTATTTTAATAAAATATTGAAAAAGATAATTAGAAGATTCATCTAGCAAAAAAAAAAACATTTTTAATAGTAATTTATTCGTTTCATCTCAATATTTTAGGATTTTTGTTTAAAAAATTAAAGTTTAACTTAATATCTAAAACCAATTTGAATGCTATTGGTTGAAAATTCATTCTGGATAAATGTTAGGTTTTGGAACATCTCACTTCGAACTTAATCAAGACTGGTATAAATGTTATGTTTTGGAACATCTCACTTCGAACATCCTGGATTAAAAAAAGACTTATTCTTGGGTTCACCCCCTAGGGTGAATCTATAGGTTCACCAACCAATAGGATTGTGTTATTTCATTTTTGATATTTTTTAAAAAAGAAAACAAAATATTGTCAAATTATATTATCTTTTTAGAATTAAAAGGTAAAAAGAAATAAATAAAAAATAGTAATAATTACAAAAAAAATATTTTTAACGTCGTCAACAAAACATTAAACCCTAAATTCTAATCCCTAAACCCTAAATCCTAAACCCTAA
>NC_027756.1:11786411-11788378 GCF_000695525.1 Brassica oleracea var. oleracea | reverse complement strand
GTTTACCCAAGGGTTTAGGGTTTATCCAAGGGATTAGGGTTTAGGATTTAGGGTTTAGGGATTATGATTTAGGGTTTAGGGATTAGGATTTAGGGTTTAGTATTTTGCTGACGACGTTAAAAATATTTTTTTAATTCTTTTTTCAGTAGCTGCTATTTTTTTATTTTTTTATTTTTAAAACATAATATAACTTGATAATATTTTGTTTCCTTTTTTAAAAGATATCGAATTTGAAATAATGAAATCCTATTGGCTGGTGAATCTAGAGGTTCACCCTAGGGGGTGAACCCAAGAATAACTCTTAAAAAAATACCAATCTATTGTTTTTTGTTTAAATGTAAACATAATATAATTCAACTAACAGATGTAAAATGAAATCATTAATTAATAAAGATTCCCGTAAAATATTAATCAGCACAAAGTAATGTAGCTTATCTTTTATTAGTCTGGCAAGCGTTTAAAACTATACTTTTATATGAAAAAGGAGAACAAACAAGAGAAAAGTATAAAAGAGCATAAACAAACAATTTGCGGTAAAGAACGACCAAATTCTCTAGTCTTAATTCATGTAAAGTTATATTTTGGCATTTTTGACGTAAGACCGTTTTTATTTAGAGTGATTTACACTATAAATCAGTTTTTGACTTTTTATTACATAAAAGAGCGATTTGTGCTATTTGAATAGTTTTTGGAGGTTAAAAACATTGTTGACCTTGAAAAAATATAACTATAAACTCTTTTTATGTCACCATTATAGACGTAGTTAGCTTTTCGCTATATGTGCTCCTAAGTGTAACAACAAAAAATATTTTTTTTTTACTTTTGTTTTAAATTTCTTAAAATGTTGAAACTTAGAAACAGTAGAAGGGAGTGAATTTTTTTTTGTTTTGCTTTTTTGGATTTTTTTCTTGGGTTAGCATTCTCGTCGTCCTTCATTTGATCCTAAACTCTTTCCAACCACCAAGACCGGAAGATCACGACTTCGCCGCTGCCGCGAGTTTAGAATAGTCGACCACAGAGTCAGTTGAATGATAATAATAAAGAAACAAGGTTGAATCAAAACAAATCATCCCAAAAAAGGTGATTTATATCTGAAAACAAAAATGGCTGCAAACTGTGTAGAAAGAGAAGTGTCGATGAAAAAGAAGATATACAAAATTACAATATTGCCCTTCGCTATCATAATCTCATATGTCCACAACAAAAAAAATTGAACCCATCCGTGAGTGTATATGTGTACAATATAAATTGTGGCGTACATGTGTACAAAACAAAATTGCACGTATGACATAGAAATTTTTTTGCGGGTATGGTAAAAATGTACAATGTAGAATTGATGGGCCAATGATTACACGACCTTTCAATAATAAATGATTTCTAATAAAAGCATAGATAAACTTTCGTATCTCTATCATAATCTCATATATCGACAACAAAAAAATTGTGCACATCTGTGAGTGTACAATAGAAATTTTGGCATACATGTGTCCAAAAAAAGGAAAACTTGCAAACGTGTATACATAATTATCAAACATGTACACACAATTTTCACTGTTCACGTGTACATAAATTTCCAAAACCTTACATGTCACTTGTACACCAATTTAAAACGATGAGCTTGGAAATACATATTCTCTAGCCTCTTTAATTTGTATCATTGAGTGAAATATTGTGCAGCAAGCATAGCATCATAAGAGCATCCCCTTTAGGGGTTCACTCCCCAATCTCTCACATTTTCCAAAAAAAAAAAATATTATAATATTTATGGACCCCACTGATTTTATGAACCTGTCTCGCAGAGGTGCTTCCTTGTGAACCCGTTTCATCACTGTTTCGCGGGCTCCACGCCACGTGGCCGCCCACGATTGGCTCGGTTATTTTTTTATTTTATTTAAAAAAAAAAATCAAACGAAAAAAAATAAAAATGATAATAATAAATTATGTTGCTTTGGGAATCGAGCCCCCCC
>NC_027756.1:11784249-11784953 GCF_000695525.1 Brassica oleracea var. oleracea | reverse complement strand
CTTTATCTCGGGAACATATGTTGTGACGTTCTCTTGACCGAGCATGATTTGTTCCGAAAAGACATACTTGTATTTTGCGGGGATTTGGACGTTAACTTCGTCGTAACCGTTTTCGACCCCAACAGTTAGCCCCCCAGCTCGTTAGGATCGTGGATTTCTAGTGAGATCCCAACGTGCGGTATGGCGAGTTCGGACGAGATTGGTGTATTTGGGCAAAGTTCGTGTCTGAAAATCCGCAAGTAAATAGTAATTTCTCATGCCTATAAGAAGGGAGGTAATTTCTTCACAATCTTTACACTTACTCATTCTCATAGAGAGGTTTCTTCAAAAATTCTTTCTTTTTCTTTCTCTCTATCATTTCCTTCTTGATAAAAAAGAAAAACACGAGATGTCGAGTAAGAAGACGAGTTCGAAGAAAGGGTCCTTGCCCGCGAACATTTCTGAAGAGCTCTGTGTGCCAAAGATAGAGTTCGTTCCTCATTTGGTAGACCCGGCCGAGAACGAGGCATGGTGGGTGGCGTGTTATGGTTCGATCACGCCTCCCAAAGAGAAATTGTTCCCGGTCATGAACCGTCGCCCGGTCGAGGAAGGTGCACCAAGTAGGAGTACTAGCGAATTCCTCAAGGTCATGCGGTCGTTCTACCATATATCGTATGCGGTGGAGTTCAGGGTTCCTCGTCAAGGAGAGCGCGCTAGTAGTCCCC
>NC_027756.1:11779977-11784188 GCF_000695525.1 Brassica oleracea var. oleracea | reverse complement strand
TATCGGATGCGGTGGAGCTCAGGGTTCCTCGTCAAGGAGAGCGCGCTGGTTGTCCCCCGGAGGGTTACTTTACTTGTTACGAAGCATTCGTAGTGCGCTGTCGTTTGTGGTTCCCGATTTCCGAAACTATCGTCCGTGTGTTGGATCGTTTCGGGGTGGCGATAAGCCAACTGAATACCCTTGGCATCCAGCACCTCATTGGAGTCCTGATCTTGAGCTATGAGCATGGTCTCTCTCTCACCGTCGATCATTTCGAAGCGCTTCTTAGGTTGCAGATCATCAAGGATACGGACAAGTACAGGCTGGTCCCTAGGAACTTCATGTCAGTGGTTAAGGGGTTTACTTCTAACTCCAACTCATGGAAGAAGTTTTTCTTCTTCGTTCGTGTGGACGCTGTGTCTGTCGAGAAGAGTTGTATCCCATTGTTCCAGAGGTTGCCGAACGATCGTCCCTTCATCAATCCCCTTGCTATGTTTCCTGATGTCCCTTCATCAATCCCCTTGCTCCGTTTCCTGAGGACATTATCGCGGTGAGGGATCTGCTCAGGAACGATCCTTTCTTCTGGACTTCCTTTACGCCGAAGAGAGTTCGAAAGGCGTTGAGGTTTGTGCATCCTAGTCCTGCTTTGGGCGGGGAAACATGGAGTGATTCCGAGCCTGGTGACCATTGTCCCGACGCTGCTCCCGCGGTTGCGACGGGGCTGAATTCTTCAAAGGGGAAAGATATTGACCTTGGCGACCTGGAGTTTTCGGTGGACGATTGCATGCTTCCAGGATGGGATCCGGACCTTGCTTTTGGCGATGGAAGCGGTACGAGCGAGGTCCCTATTCTGTTTGCTTATAACGTGTCAATCGGTTTTACAGGGCTTAAACTTGCTTGGATCGGCCATTGAGGCGGGCCATAGAGAAGCCATGATCTATCGCTTTAAAGCGGAGAAGGCGGAAAAGGATCTTGCTCGCATGCGAGACGAGATGTTGGTGCGAGATGCTCAACTCGCTCGTGATCATGCGAGGACTGTTCGTAGGGTGGAACATAAGGGCAAGAGGGAGATTGTCGAGGGGATGAAGACTCGCGCCTCTCAATTCCAAGTCGAGTACGGGAACTTCAAGGATGCTTTCAACTCGCTGGGCGACTTTCGTGAGTGTCGCGGTTCAGTTGGGAGCCTTTGGAAGACGCGGGCAGATGACTACGTTTTCGAGAGGGAGATGGAGTTAATGAAGGGCGGCATGAAGGATCATGCTCACGCCGAGACGCTCATTTCTCCGGTCGACGGGAGGATTCAGGGATTCTGGGATCTTATCCCGGTTTCTCCTGATACCGTAGAGACCACAACCGAGTTTGCTGGTGACGATGAGGAAGTGAACTATCCCACGGATGCATTCGGAGCTTCCACGTCCGGGAATTTTAACTTTGATCTGTGAGAGGTGAGTGTTTGACGGGAAGAAGTTTTTCCCTTATCTAGTATTCTGCGGCCAAGTGTGGCCTTCGTTCATATATGTCCGGCCGAGTGCGGCCTTCGAACTTCGTATGGGCCTGTTTTGGCCACTTTTATTTTTATCGGGACTGGCCGTCGGTGGCTTTGAACCCCTACCGCTATGCGGATTATATATATAATGGATGTTTGTTTGAGTTACTTTGTTTCGAGTTGGTTTGAAGTAAACATGAGTTGTCTTCTCATATTTAACTTCGTTGAGGCGTTCAATCTGTTGGTTTGTTCGAGCGTGAGTTTTCGTAAAAATTATTTATTCTTACGAACTTTCAGGAACGTTGAGATATGAACGGAGAGAAATGTTTCAGGATCTCGTATCGTTTAGATATCATGTCTATGAGATGTCTGAGACCAATGCGATGGGTTTAGGGCAAGACCTAGGTTTACTCTCGGTGTTAAGGTTTGTGCGGTGACTAGCCGGCTTTCGATTTTCCTGTTGCGATTTCTACCTGATTCGTACCGATTTAAAGTCCGCGATAGGTTCTCGGCTTATATGACTTGTATGGTATGAATCGAGCATCTTTAGATAATTTTTAAGCCAACTGGAAGTGCTAGACCAAAATTTCGTATTTTTTTTGTAGCGCGCTTTCGTCCTTGTGTTGGACGTTCGAAGATCAAAAGAGTGATCAAGTTGCGTTTGCTTAATACGGCTGATGTGTTCGTCAGGGCCTATCGACGAACAAAGTGAAAGGTTTTTGTGGTCCCGTTCGGACAATTTGTTCGCATCGTCTCGACTTTTAACTTGGCGACGTCTCGCAGTTATTTCGAAGACTATACGTATATTTTCGGTGTTGAAGAGGGATTGTTTTGCGATTTGGGCCGTATGAGGCTGCTGACAAGAGTCTTAACGTTTGTAGATTTTCTAAGCGTGTTCTGAGACTTTTGCGTTAATTTAAGCGCAAGTGTCTTAAAAAAGAGCGACGCATATTGTAGTAAAAATTTTCGAATTCTCTAAAAAAAACTCGATTACAATAACGCATCTTTTCCTATGTGGGAGTATACGAGTATACGCACCCACTCCCCCCCCCCTTTTTAGAGAGGGGGATAGCTGAACTCGTCTTTCGACGAGCTACCTACGTACCTCTTTCGAGGATCAATCCATCTCGTAGTTCTATTTTATGCTGCGAGCGTTTTTACTCGGCGACTGTCGCCGTGCTGACCGCCTTGATCGTGATGACCGTGGCCGGGTCTGCGTTCTCTTCCGGATGTTCCGGTTGAGTCGTAGTGTCGGCTTCGGACTCGTGTTGAGTTTTGACACCCGAAGCGTTTACGTCAGCAGACGATGTTAAATCATCTTTTCTTGAAACGTTATTGGCCGAAGATTTATCTATCTTCGTGCGCTTGCGATTTGCCGTTACAGAGGTTGTCATCTGCCTTAACTTGTGCTCCGCGAGGAAGCATAGTCGCGACTGTTTCTGACATCCCCAGATAGTTACGACTCCGTTTGGTGTCGGGAATTTGACACCCAGGTGGTACGTCGATGGAACGGCTTGCATGGTTTTGAGCCATGGGGTTCCCATGATCACGTTGTAGATGACAGGATGATCGACTACCGCGAATTCAACGATTTTTGTGATCTCTTTGGCCATGACTGGTAGCTGAATCGACCCGAGGGTCATCGATACTTCGCCTGAAAAACCTGTGAACAGTTTCGGCGTTGGAGTTACTTCTTCCCCCTCGTGATGGACATACTTGTCGTTACGAGGGTTCTTCTTCCTTGTTTTCGGGTATACATCTTTCGAGGATGATCTCGCCGACTTATTTTTTTGCGATAAGATTTTCGTTTCTTCCTCGATCATGATGTAGTCCGTCGCCTTGTGGAGGGCGTCTTGGATCGTCCGCGCTTTTTCGAGGGATATCCATTTTCTGAATTCCGACTTGTACCAGAGCGCCTTTCTGAGCGCATCGATGGCAACTTTGTCGCTTATCCCGTTCACCCTGGACATTACCAACTTGAATCGGCTGATGAACTCGCGGAGGGTTTCGTTTTCCCTCTGGGACAGACTCCAGAGATCGACATCGGATGTTTTTCTATCTATGAACATAGAGTATTGCTTGAGAAATTCCGATGCGACCTGTCGGAAACTCTCGATAGAGTTTCGGTTAAGGCGCGCGAACCATTCGAGGGCTGCTCCTTCTAGATTCTCGACGAACAGGCGGCAGTAGCCGGCGTCTCTCTCGCCATCCTTCAGCCTCGCTCTTCCCATCGTGATGTGGAAAGCCTGAAGGTGCGCTCTCGGATCGGTCGTACCATCATACTTCAGTATTTTGATTTTTCCTGGAAGGATACCCTCGTATCTGAGATGCGAGCGGTGAAAGGGATCTTCAGAGCCCCTTCCAGCAGCCTGTCGATCTCGGAGGCCGCACTAGTAGCGTGATGGATTTGGGATTTTACGGCTCTTACTTCTACCGCAGTTTTGATGATATAGTCGCGAAGATCGCGTATATCCGACTTCTCGTCAGTAGATTTCCACGCTTGTCGGCGTTTACTGCGAGTGAGTTCGGTTTGTTTTTCAGCCAGCTCTTCTTGTTCGTTCCAATAGAGGATTTCCTCCTCTTCTCTCATTGGTTTATCGAACGGAGAGCTTTCCCGAGTGAATCGGCTTCTGGTCCTCCTTGGATGTCTGTCGACGTCCTCATCAGTATTGTTGGAGACATCGCTAGGATCCAGGTTGACTTGCTCGACTCCGTTGTCCTCCGAAACCTTCGCGGGAGGCGGAGG
>NC_027756.1:11776904-11779302 GCF_000695525.1 Brassica oleracea var. oleracea | reverse complement strand
AGGTCGGTTTGCGCTTTTCTTCTTCTGCCCTTAAGCCGTCATAGCGTAAAAATAGAGATATTCCATTTTTTCCGATCTTCGAAATTATCTTCAAAATTTCGTATTTATCCGTGGAAACTTGACATTTATCTTTCTTTGCTGACCAAGCGTAAACCGTCATGCGGCTTACGGGCTGTTGGTTAAGAAATCGTAAGTTGGGCCTCGAGTCATGTCTTAGGTCCCTTTGGTCCGTCTTCTGACTCGAAGCGTTTATTACGGCTTCTTTTGATAAAGAACGAACTTTCTGCGGTTTTTACCGTAAAGTTTAATCGACGACTTAGAATGGCGGGAAACACGAAATGGGTTCGCTACGGTCTTCGGGAGATAGCATCAAAGGGTAAAGGTAGCATCGAAGGGTAGACGAGAATGCATGGACTAATGTTGTATCGACTCGAGCGGGACAGACGCTGCGTAGCGACCGAGCGGGACAGACGCTCGGTCGCTACGTAGCGACCGGACAGCGTGCATGTGCGGTNNNNTGACCGAGCTTGGTTCGTCCGTGTTCCGATCGTCATACTCGGACCTATCCGTAACCGGTCTGGGTATGTTTCCGATGGCTTATGTTTGATCCGAATAGAATTCGAACGAAGCTTTATCTCGGGAACATACGTTGTGACGTTCTCTTGACCGAGCATGATTTGTTGCGAAAAGACATACTTGTATTTTGCGGGGATTTGGACGTTAACTTCGTCGTAACCGTTTTCGACCCCAACACTTCAAACTATTATGTGAGAGAGTAAAATAAAAAGAACAACAACAAAAATTAATTTACGCAAATGTAGCTTAATTTACAAAAAAAACTAATCATTCTCAGGGACATGAAGACATTTCTGAATATGATGGTAGGAGAGAGAGATAAATAAAGAGAGAGACATAAAAAGAGGGAGAAACCGTAGAAACCATAAGTTGTCATATTAAAAAAATTAAAAATAAATATTATTTTCTTATTTAGTTAAGATTTAATTAGATTTCAATTGTTTTATGAATTGGATGAGGTGAAACGTGTATTGGGAGAAGAGAAAGTGTGTGAGAAGCATAAATTGCATTATAGTGTTATTAGAAAGTGGAAAACTGCTATATAGTGTAATATTTTCTTTTATCTAACAAACGTATACATGTATGTAATGCGTATGCAAAATATAAATACATAATTACACTCCTTGCGGAGTAGTTGTATGCATATGTCTATACAAATTATGAAAAGAAGTTGTCTACAAAAAAAACATAAATAGTTTTTTTTTAAACCACAATATCAAAAACTCACAAGTCAACCCATAAAACAGTCGTATATGACATATGTCAAATGTTAAATATTTAACAGAAATTAAAATTAAGTCATTTTGTCACTAAATTTAAGACAAAACTAGATTTTGATCCGCGCTTAGAAAGCGCGGGTTTATTTTTGAAATTAAATGAATTCTTCTTATATAATTTCTATATAAGATAATGTATAGGTTTGGGTACATTTACCCGAGTGCACTGAACTGTACTAAACTGGAAAAAAAAACAAAAATTAAGCTGAATTTCATAAATAACCGAGCATATCATATATTTTTGGAACCGAAAAAATAGAAAATGAACTGAGTACCAAATGAGTACTTAATTTTTTAAAAATACAAATTATATACGTACAAATATTAATATATTTAATTTCTAAATAACCAAATATCCTAAAAATACTATTTATAAACCAAATTATGCCCAAAACAAATTAATGACTCGAATATTTTTTATTCAAACAATTAATAGTTAATTATCTGTCCTATTTTTTTTTCCAAACAACCTAAACTACCCGATTTAAAGAGCAAGATATTTTACATTTGTGAAAATTTAATAAAACATATCATATGCATTGCTAGAATTTGTAAAGTAAATAAACATGTTCTATTTAAACCAGTCTTTTTTTTTTTACTAATTCCATTTAAATCTCCAACCCATTTAGATCATTTGATATTTTTTTATGATAAGTGATGGTAGGAGTTTCAAGGCTCCTAATCAAATGTTGTAGAATAAAAGATTTCAAACCAATTCTAAGTGATTCTAAAGCAAAGGGAATGCAAGACCATGCTTAATCTAAGTGCTATCAATTGATGAGATGATTTTTGTACCAAAATGCTACTGAAATGCAATAAAGGACAAAACTTACTTTCTTATGAGATAAGAGAACTCATGGGCCAAAGGAATTGACTTTGGGTGAACAAGTTTCAATCTAAAGATGTTTACTTTCAACCAATCTTTCTACCTTAGACCTAGACACCCTCCTAAACAAACTATATCTCTAGATGAATGCTCATTTACTAAGATAACTCAAGCATCAAATCTCTTTGGTTGAATGTTATCTAAGTAATCATTAATCTCA
>NC_027756.1:11776332-11776883 GCF_000695525.1 Brassica oleracea var. oleracea | reverse complement strand
CCATTGATTCTTGGGCTCATCATGAAGAGTAGTGAGTAGTCATCTTTGGATTCATGGGTGAGGGAGACTAAGGGTGATTAAGCACTACTCTTCATGATGAGCCCAAGAATCCAAAGATGACTACTCACTACTCTTCATGATGAGCCCAAGAATCAATGGTGATTTGGTGCTAATCATGATTAAAATTAATCAAGCAAATCACAAGAGAAAATGATCAAGATTAGATCTTTCACCTAAAAGTTCTTTGTTGTTAGATAGAAAACAAGATAAGTCCCAACTTTGGGATTACAAGAGTATTTATATGTCTTTGGTAAACCTAATGGTTTCCATTAAAAAGTCTAAAAAGCCCTTAAAAACATTAAAATCCGACTAAAGATAAGTTTCGACTCGGGTAGAAATGGACGGGCACAACCCGCGTCAGCCAACCCGCGTTGGATCATCGTCGAGGATTCTCTGCCATGCGCGCGGGTAGGCGATCCTGCGTGGCTCCGTCCCGCGTGAATCTATCGGCTCCTTCTCTTCGTGACGCGGGTTGAGACGATCGGCACCAA
>NC_027756.1:11774323-11776270 GCF_000695525.1 Brassica oleracea var. oleracea | reverse complement strand
GCGTGACTCTATCGGCTCCTTCTCTTCGTGACGCGGGTTGAGACGATCGGCACCAACCCGCGTCATCCTCCCCGCGTTGGACCTTCGACGATACTCCTTCTTCGTGCGAGCGGGTGAGTGATCCCGCGCTGCTTCACCCGCGTGACTCCTCGAACAAAATCTTCGGCAACTCGGGTAGGGAAGATGGGGATCACCCGCATCGCTTTCCCCGCGTCGGACCTCGATGATTCTTCTAGCTCGTGCGAGCGGGTAGTCGACCCCGCGTGATCCTTCCCGCGTGGCTTCTCCGAGGCAGTCTTTTGGTGACGCGGGTCAGTGGACTCGGGGTGCTGCTACCCGCGTGGATCGCCTTAAGATTGATCAATCTCCGTTCTTCATCTCTTTTTTGATCACAATGCTTCTAAACACCTCTGATTACTCCATAGGATACTTCATTACCTGATTAAGACATATGAATGCAAAATGGATCCTAAAGATGTTAAACTCTTAATCTATATGATCATTATGTACAAAATGGAAGCTTAAAACAATGCAAATATGCAAGATATCAATAAGATTAATCATTTAGTTCATATATATAAATGTAAGATCAAATCTTGATAATTGATTGCATGTAATTAATTACATTAATGTTTCATAGTTGAATAGTTGACATTAAGGCTTTTAGTTTCCAATTCACATAAAAATGAAAAGAAAACTTGTTATACACCAGAGGTTTCTCCATTACAACCTATATTAAACATAATTAAACCATTGAAAATTTTATTCTATTAATGGAACTATTTGTGGTAATGATCATGTCTTGTATACACATGTTTGAATAATCTGTCATATATTCATGGAGATTTATTGTAACAGTAATTATATAATAGATTATGAGAGAAGAATAAATAAGTTCATTTAAATTATGTAAAGTATTTATATAGTTAGAGAAATATAAAGTAATACCAAAAAAATAGTTAAGTCTAATGAAATGGTCCAACAACCTTGTTTAAATAGATTTTTTAAGAATACTTCCTTTTAATAGTATATATAATATGTAATCAAAATTATTAGATCCCTCCACCTCTCTCACAATCAAAACAAGCTATCTATCTAACCATTTAAACTAATGATGTTGTCTGTTTAATTATCAAACTAATTATTCATATAACAAAATCAATTACCATTACCAATGAAAACAATATCCTAATCTTTCTTCCAGGGAAAAAACCGTAAACTCTCTTCTCTCTCTGGCAGCCGCCGCCTCGTGCACGCGGTCGCCGGAAATCAACCATTTTTCTTCTCTATTCTTCTCATGTCTTCTCCTCTTCTATGTTATCCTCTCGTATTCTTTGTCTGCGTTTTGTGGTCGTGGTGATCTATTTTGGTCATTCTTGGGTCAGATTTTGTACCTGGCGGGCAGATCCGATGATTTTCGACGAGTACTACGGAGGTGTGGCACTGTGTGTTTGTCTACTCAGGTTTCTATTTGGATTCTGACCAGAGGTTTTAGGAGTTTTTGGTTCTAGGTGGAGCGACGGTCTTCTCATTAAGTTCCGGATCCTTGTGGAGTGATGGTTTTGGTGTTTTATTGATTTACTTAACCTCCTTGACGATTCGATGGTAGTTTTTTTTCTCTCTTTATTAATAAGTTATTAGCCATTATTAGGATATCATAGGTTATAATTGGTGGGAATTATCTTATAGAAACAGATCTCTAAAATCCGAGTTCTTCTCAAGTCGATGTTGTGGATAAAAGAAAAGCTAGTTTCAAGGATCTGAGCTTATGTTTTTACAATTTGGCCTTTGATTTTGGATCTTCCATATCAATGGCAAACATGCGACATAATCGTATCATTTTTATAGAACTATATTTTCTTTTTAAATAAAATTCACATTTTTTGTTATCAAGATGTGGGAAGTTTTCTTGCTCGCTATATTTTCTTTCTAAATAAAATTCACGTT
>NC_027756.1:11743623-11769107 GCF_000695525.1 Brassica oleracea var. oleracea | reverse complement strand
CTACTCATAAGATTTCTGAAATCTGTGTACTAATAAAAACATTCTCATACTTTATGATATATTTTTCTTGTTTGACATGTGATTTTCAGAAGATTTCTTTGTCGGTAAGTTTCATAGTTGATGTGTTCTAACATAATTTTTCGTTTGTATGAGTGGTGTCTCAAAAAAAATGTCAATGAAAACAAGACTGTTAAAAATATGTCATGTAGTATGAAGATAAAAAATGATTATTTTCACAACATAACTAAGAACAAACTATGCATAACACAAATAACCAATACCTTAAAATGCATTTGTCTATGTAAACACACCAAACGATAATATAATAGTGTCTCATCGAAATTCATTGTTAAAAAATTTCTATAACTTTTTTTGTACCTTAGAAGCAAAAACTTTTTGAAAAACTATATTGTGCAAATTCTTAATAATCAATGATAATCTATAGAAATCAATACAAAATATTTGATAGAAATTAGGAAACATTTGTGAAATCTACTAAACTTTTAAAAATCTGTCAAATTCTAAAATCACTCAACTCTTTCCAAATTCTGGTTCCAATAACCCCCCTAAAATTTAGTAAATTATATACACATCTATACGAAAAAGAGAACTGCAAAAACATTTTTAAATTATAACTAAGACAAACTAAATCGGTCTACGATATAAACAAAAACTAAAATTAAATATATATTTTATTACATTAAAAGTACAAATCATAATCTAATATTAATTTAAATTTAAGTTTTAGATATTCTATGGCGAGTTGTGCTAATGGATCCTTCTGCAGACATTGTATAGAGATTCGTGACTGAGTAGATACAATTAATTGTTAAACGAAAGAGGGTGCGGTTAAAGCTGTTTGGAATCATTTTGGCCTCAATAGATTCCCTCTGCCACAAAGTCTGAATGTTTTGGAAAGACAACACTTCCACTCTTTCTTTCTTTTTTGTAACACAGACACACTTCCACTCTTATTCGCCAAAAACTTAAAAGGTTTCTGATTACTTCCTGTTAGTAAGTAATTCATCTAATACGTACAATAAATGAAATTTATCAATGATGACAATTGACTTTTGGTGCCTTTGTCCCCCTAGTGTAAAATGTTATGTATTTAGTCAATAATATAAATTTTGATTGTGACACAAACTAAAACAAACTAATGAACTATATTAGGATACATTTCCTGATCACAAACTAACACAGTAATGAACACTAACACAAGCTATTTTAGATAATATTTCCTGATCAATTATAAAGTGTTATTGATTTGTGTAGTCTTATCAAGTCATACTATTTGACTTAATATTATGATTGTATTGTAAAAGGAAAAAAATTACAGCAACCAATACAGCCTTCCGTTCTATCAACTTATATTGGGTTTGTTCGTGCTTGTACGTTTTTTAACATCCATGTTAAAGTTTGATAATTCATTCAAGCCAAAAATGTACATACATGACACAAGCCCCATATTGGATCGATTCTATACAAATAAAATAATGTAATGATTGGTCAAGAATATCTCATTGTTTATATCTTAAAACTCCTTGGAGATTCATTTTTGCTTTGAAATAAATAAAAATGTCCATTTGATAGATGTTCTATTTATGGTATCCTTTTTTGTCCAGATGTCTTCTTGTGATATTGTCATATTCTTGTATGCTGGCATGTACAGATTATAGAGAACCTTGCTTTGCCTCACAATGTACCATACCAATAGTTATAATTTATTGAAATTATTTGGAACATCTCATCTTTTATAGGAGCATCAAGTGAAGAAAAAATTAAAAGTAAATGAGGATGGTTTGTATTATTTCCTTTCTCGATGACGTTCTTCGTTTTAAGTGTTTGTCGATGCTTTATCTTAACTTGTTGTTT
The DNA here is from genome assembly GCF_000695525.1 of Brassica oleracea var. oleracea. Taxonomy (NCBI): domain Eukaryota; kingdom Viridiplantae; phylum Streptophyta; class Magnoliopsida; order Brassicales; family Brassicaceae; genus Brassica; species Brassica oleracea. The sequence goes on along the minus strand of NC_027756.1, from coordinate 11,767,232 downwards.
GTAAAACTTAAGCTTTTTGGTTGTTAGTTAGTTTCCGGTGATGGGTTGTTGCTCACCTGCTTTTGTCTCCAGGGATTGTTCTATCGTTCGCTGGCTTAGTTTTCGGGAGATTGGATCTCGCCCGCTGTTGTGATCTTCCTTGTTGTAATCCTTTGTTCTAATGAAAGTAATCGTTCAGAGGGGAAAAAAGGTTTGTATCCTTTCTCGGGACAACTAATTACTAAATTTAAGTTCAAAAAAAAAAAATAATAACTAATTACTAAATTTTCTTTTAAGAAAAACTAACTAGTAAATAATTTTTGCAAGAGAAAACACTATCATATTCATAACTATTTCAATGAATGCAAATATGCGTTTGGTTAGCGAGGAAAAAAAACATTTTCAGGTGATTTGGTAAATATTGACAAACGGTTTGATATGTATGTAAAGTCTCTACTACAGCAAATAATTATCAGAAATCAACATATTTTTGTAACAAAATCAACATTTGTTTTAACCAGGGATTTTGTGTCAAAGGCTATGCCTATATTTCCATTTATTAATTATGAATTAAAAGAAAACTAAACCTTGATATTTATATTTGTAAGAATTAGATAATAAATGATACAATCAAGATTTATCTTTTAAAGTATACTGAAAATGCACAATGAATCATAAACGAGATCGCCAGAGATCGTTGAACCTCTGCCCCAAAGAAAAATGGAACTTTGTGTAGAGCGAAAAAAAAGACAGGCGTGTGGGGTACAAATGGCACTCAAAGGCTGTGATCAACTTCTGCAAAGTAAAAAAAACTTTCTAGAATTCAAAATACAAATGTATAATTTTTTACTTTCGTGGCTACATCACTATGTATAATATTTCCATTCTTGTGACACACAGTGATGAAGCGATGGGATTTTTTTGATTGGATGAATTTTGAGTTAGTTGGACTCTATTTCATAGAATTTGAGCGTAAGTGTTTTTAAAAATCAAAATTTAAACTGATTTTTTAACAGAGCAAAAATTTTATCGGGAATATGTGATCCCATTCGCGATGGCTTACGTCTACTCCTTGCATGCATATCTCAGTACCAAAAGACAATATCCTCGTCTCACCTATGTTTGTTCACGTAGAATCAACCTATCCAATTCTTGAAAGAGTATTACAATCAAAAGTTCAGAACAATGCATACCACAAATCGTATAAGAAAATGGTTTTGAATGAATTTTAATATTATGTGTAAATCATATCTTAGCTTGTCCATTTGCTTTAGGCCTAGCCGCCTTGGCAACATTTTGTTTGTTCATCTAAAGTATTTACTTTGTCACCAACGTGGTTATTATAAAGGGTCAGCACATCACATAATTAGCAAAGAACCCGTTCAGCGTCTCCGTGCAATGTATTTTTAATTTTATTTAGGCGGCTAATTTTTTTTTAACGTTGACTAACTATCTTATTACAAAGTATGAAAAATATTATAGATTATTTTACGGCTGAAAATTTTATTTTATAAAGATTACATATGATTGCATCAAGTCCACAATGTCAGCGATCAAATCCTTTGATCTATAAGTATATTTTTCTGAACCGTTCTATCAGATCCATGATTGACGGTACTTTTTACGCTATTCTGAAAAAAATTTGTATAATTTTTTTCCGTTAATTTGTATAATTCCGCATTTTCTAAGACTCGAAACCCAAACTTACCGGTGCATAAGCGTTATTAAACTTTTAGCCAAATACAAAAGAGAGCTTCCAAAAAGAGGGCTAATTTTTAAGTTGACCATTTCACATTTTTTTTAAGATTTCTTTTTTTTTTCGGTTACCATTTTTACACTCACCATCGAGTTCCATGCACGAGAGTCCGAGCTGGGGACAATACCAAATGCAAATTTACAACTTTTATATTTTCATACGAATAATTATACGAAGAATTAACAAAAGAAAAGAGAGGTAGATAGAAGGCAATTAAGAAGAATTAACAATACGTTCTGCTAATTGATAAACAACTTGAGATACCCTCACATTATTCTCTAGCGAAAGTTTTCCTTATAAGAGGAAAATTAAACTTTAGATGTATACATCTACTTTTAAAAAGGTATGATAATATATATAGTTTTAGAAGTTTGTTTGAAAATCAAATGGAGAACATAAGTATATATATATCCAAGTTGGTTATGAGGATCCGGTTGGTAACTTATCCGGCTTATTCCGGACACAAATAAACAAGAATAAAAGAAAACTGATAATGATGTATGGTTTGTACATAAAGTTCAAAAAAAAAATATGATGTATGGTTGTGAAAAGATAGATATATAAATAACTTAATATTTATATATATTCGTTAATGAAACACCTAAATGACGAACCAGCACACAAATTAATCTTAAATATATAGAGTACGTAAGAAAAAAAATTTAAACTTTAAGTACGTAAATTCTGAAACCTAAATATAGAATGATGCTGGTTTACTCTACATTTCATTAGAAAACATAAAACTGTTTCAAAAAGAAAATATATCAATGTTCGATTGCAAGAACATATTCCTTATTGAGCATCAACTTTCCTTTTTAGGTAACCAATTATTTCGAAACCAGGTGCTACATAGAGCCAGAATTTGCAAGTTGATAATTTTGCAACTTGTTTGTATTTATTTATACATCATCGTATTATAGACTTAATCTTGGGTTAGATTCACCGACCAATAGGATTGTGTTATTTCATATTCGATATCTTTAAAAAAAAAACAAAATATTGTCAAATTATATTATGTTTTTAAAATTAAAAAGTAAAAAGAAATAAATAAAAAATAGTAGTAATTACAAAAAAAATATTTTTAACGTCGTCAGCAAAACATTAAACCCTAAATCTTAATTCCTAAACCCTAAACCCTTGGGTAAACCCTAAACTCTATGATAAATCTTAAACTATAAATCAAAATCACTAAACACTAAAACATTTAAGGGTTTAGGGTTTTAGCGTTTAGTATCTTTTATTTTGAGTTTAGGATTTATTCAAGGGTTTAGGGTTAACCCAATGGTTTAGGGTTTATCTAAGGGTTTAGGGTTTACCCAAGGGTTTAGGTTTTTGGATTTAGGGTTTAGGGATTAGGATTTAGGGTTTAGTGTTTTGCTGACGATGTTAAAAATATGTGTTTTAAAATTCTTTTTTCTGTAACTAGTATTTTTTTTTTTAAATAATATAATTTGACAATATTTGTTTCCTTTTTTAAAAGATATCGAATTTGAAATAATGAAATCATATTGGTTGGTGAACCTAGATGTTCATCCTAGGGTGTGAACCCAAAAATAACTCCATATTATATTAGATTTTAGTTTCAATGATCGCCAAAATATCATTAATACAAATAATTATATTATATGTTTTGATTGTTTTTTTTTTTACAGCAAAGCATTTACATACTCATATTGACTCTGTAAACCAAATCGGTAACTTCGCATCCATGTGAACGACAAAGAACGATTGTTTCCTAGCACTGCGTGCTAAGCTATCTGCCAGAAGGTTCGCCGTCCGAGGTACATGGACGATGTCTGAGTTGAGGAAACTTCCTTTGAGAAGCTTGATGTCTTCCAAATAGCTTTTGAATGCTGGTCATTCTCTGGTTCCAAAACCATCTTCACCAATTGAGAAAAATCCGTTGCAAACGTTACCTGAAACTGTCTTAAATTCTTCATACATTCTATTGCCCAAATCAATGCCTCTACCTCCGAATGGAATGGTGAAAGACATGCTCTTACATTCCTTACCCCTAACAGACCATCAAACCCGGTTAAAGTATTATACCAGCCTTGCCCTGGAAATGAGTCCTTATCTTTCCATGAACCATCTACGAAGCACCATCGACTTGGTGTCGCAAGGGGAGGACTGATCTGTACCGAAAGCCCCCTCGTTGGGTCATTTACCACCTGTGCTTCTGCCCAAAGTGATGATTCTAGTTCTGCTAATTGAAGAGTGTCCCTCGGATCAATATCCAGATTACTAAAAACTTTGTTATTTCGGGCTTTCCAAATATACCATAAAATCCATGCAAACTGATGACCATCCATCTTTGGCTGAACTCTCCAAAAAAGATGATCCATATTAGCAAATAATGATGTGATAGGAAAGATATTATGAGATGACGGGATCTTAGATAATGCCCACACTTGGCGTGCCGGGGAACATTCAAAAAATACATGGTTTATTGATTCTTCCGGATCTCCGCATCGAGCACAACATATATCTCCTTGTATCCCTCTTGCCTTTAGATTTTTCATTATCGATATACATCCTGAGAGAATTTGCCATAAGAAATGCTTTATTTTTGGGGGGCAACCGCACTTTCCAACAGAAGGCTTTAAGAATATCCACTGTGGGGCCGTAAAAATCTGGTGGTTTTTTCTTATCAGGATATACTCGTTCCACTTGATAACCTGATTGGACCGAATATTTTCCATTGTTAGTAAAATACCATCAATTCGTATCCTCAAGCTGATTCCTACTTAAAGGAATACTTTCAATAATTTTTGCATCCGTAGGATCCACATGAGCGAGATTCTGAATTAATGAGGGAATCCACTGTGAGGTCCGGATAAATGTTGTGAAATTTTTTGTTTGCTGGTCTCGGGCGAGTGGCTGAGATCCAAGTATCATACCATACAGAGATAGACGAACATGTTCCCACCCTTTTAATTAGTCCTTTACAAACCAGAGATCTAGCAGAAATAATACTTCTCCAACCATATGACGGACAATAAGAACGAATCGGTTCCAGGGGTGAAGCATTCATGTAATACAATTAGTCCATTGCTGTTTTGATTGTTTTCAATTTGTAATTTATAATATTTCAATATTTTTAATGAAATATACCGTTTTGAATATGTGCAACAAAACAAGACTCAACGAAACACATTAAAATATGAAAATTCAAGAAAATTAACACATAGGAAAAAAAATTGAACATAGGTGTAAGAATAGTTTGAACTTTGAAATGATCCTGCTTTGACCCATTTAGCTGCTTCTTTTAGATACGTCAAAAATAATTAACCTCTCGAAAAGAAATGGTGATATTTTAGTTCAACTTTCTACTTTTCATAAAAGGATTTTCTCAATGTCAAATGATTTTAGAATCTATAACCGTCATTTAGATTATAATGTATTGATCAAATACATGATAATAGTCTATAAAACTATTTCAATTTCAAACAACATAAAACTCCTTTTAAAACGTTCAACTTATTCTTACAAAAGTTAGTAAATCAATTTTCAAAAAAAAAATATTAAAGAAACTAGATATGCACTATAAATTTAAAGTTACTAGATTTCGATCCGCGCAACCGCGCGGATTTTTGTTTTCATTTATTTTTATATAAATATTTTGTTTTCAATTCTAAATTGGTATATATTATAATATATATGTGTCTATCAATTTTTAAAACATAATAAGTTTACGGTATATTTTTTTCATTGAATAAATTGTTTCAAACTTTCATATGTATTTATATCTTCTTCAATATATATATTTTCGGATTTTTATTTCATTATTAAAATCGTAACTATATATATAAAGATTAGTAAAATATTGTTTTATTGTCATATTCAAAGATATTATAACATTTCACAAATTTAGAAGGTTTTTAAAAAATTAAACTTTTCTCTTCATAGATTTATATTATCGAGAAATAATTAAACATTTAGTTTTTGTTTAATGTTTAAAATAAACTATATAGTTTAAATTTTTTTTTCATTGGTTGAAGGTAGTAAAGATTAATCATTGTTAGATAATATGATTTTTGTTATTTAATTTTTTTTTATAATTTTAAAAGTTAACATCGACAAATATTTAAATAATTAACAAATGGAGGTATGATATTACAACATTAAATTATATCTATTTAATTTATACTATCTATAAATCCAATGGATCATCTATTGTTTAAATCCAATTATTGATAGCCCAATAAAAATTTCTGGTATGCTCAAAATTTAAATGATAAGATTAAATATTAAATGTAACATGACTTTCTAGGAATAGGTCCATTAGGTTCATTTTAAAAAAAAATCACATATGAATCAAGGTTGTGACTTCTGTTTTAATATATAAGATATCTGTTTAATCAACTGATCACTGGACATATGAAAGCTAATACACCAGACAAACTTACATATTATGCTATATTTGAATTGTGTTTCTCTAAAGCTATTAACCGTATACTAACCGTATATAGTAGAACATCTATAAATTAATATTCGATAAATTAATAATCTCTATAAATTAATAAATTTTGCCGGTCCCAACTTAGGCCAATGTAAAATATGACACAAATTGATAAAATAGTAAGATAATAATATTTTTAAAACTTGCATGTAAATATATAGTCCCATTAAAATCATAAATTAATAATCTATCTATATATAATTTTTATAGTATTCATTTTATATTCACAATGAAAATATCTTAATTTTTCTTAACATTTTAATATATTTTGATAATATTTAGTAAAATTATATCGAAAACTATTTAACAATCATATAAAACATAAAAATATACACAAAATAAGATAATAAAAAAAATATGAAAGTCAAATTTCTAAAATTTGAATAATGTACATACGATAAAATCAAATATTTTCGTATTTTATATATAAACATATTAAAAATAGAAAAAAAATAAGGAAACTTTTGTAAATTAATATCTCTCTAAATTAATAAAATTTCAAAGTCTCAACATTATTAATTTATAGAAGTATTACTGTATATACAAACAATAGACAATACCAACATGACAAGAGAGGATCTTGACTACCGTCAATGATTCGGGCCATTAATACATTAATCTTCTCATGATATACAATTAAGATTACATAAATGTTTGGTAGTCCACTAATTCAAAGTGATTCAGTAACCACATCATTTCACCGAAGAATCTTCCTTCAAGGGTCAAATATTTCTCCGAAGGTGATACAAATATTTAAACTTTCTACATTTCACATAAAGGCAACTGAAAAACAGTTTCCATATTAATAAAAGTAAAACGATGAAAAAGCTACAACACCACTATCACTAAGTGACTAGTTAAACCACTATTTTATTCTCCTAAAATAAATCTATATTTTGTAATTATTATTATTGTTTTGTAAAGAACGTGAATTGTTTATTCTGGTGCAGTACTATACAATCGAGTCATATATTAGTTTTTGTTCTTGATGTAAGTGAGAATCAAAAATAAATATCCATTATATGACTCGACTCGATTCCAATATTCCATATTAAATTAAGTCGGAAAATATAATATTCATCTCTTCTTTCTTCAGACAGATATGCTTTCACCAGAAGGAAGTTGTTGTGTATTGCATTTGTCGTTGAGGCTGAGACTGACATTCCACAAAGCTACTCAAAAAAGCTTCTTCTTCCTCATGCAACCCATTCAAATTCTGCCACAAGTTTATAAGATATATAATTCTTAGATTATTATTAACTTAAGCTCAATTGAAATACAATCTTTATGTAAATAAAATTAATGTAGTTTGGTTATTAGATAATTACCCAAAGGTCGTCGTCTTCTTGTATAGTGAAAGAAGAAGCAATCTTGGGGTTCTCTAAAACTTCGTCGTTACGTGCAAACCTGCCACGTACTCTTGGTCTGTTGTCCGCCAACGTTTTCCGGCATGCATACTTCAAAAAAAAAATTCATTTAAATAAACTAAATTATAACCATGCAACAAAAATTATCCCATAATGATATTAAAAGCCACATATTACATTTTAAATGAGTGAATTTTCAAATTATACATAGAATTTCAAATTAATTATAACTAATCAATCAAACATATATATTTCATTACTATACTAGATATTTTATTTTGTTAAAAGGCTTACTATACTAGATATCAAGCTTATAAATTAAAGTTTTTTTTTTTTTTTGTAACATTTTAAAGTTTTCTTTTATATTCAAAATGCAACTCGTTAAGAAGTTTCAATATGTTAGGTTTGATTGAATCAAGATCACAGCTGGGAATTCTTTTCTCCATTGTACTGAAAAATAGAGTTTTAATAAAAAAAAAAACATATATATTTATTTTATTTACGTGACAAAATATTAGGTCAAGACGGCATGAACATTTATTATATTACCTTAATGGTTTTGGTGAAGTTTCTTTGTGTTCGTTTAGCCCTATACTTTGAAATCTTCTCTTTACGTTCTTCCGCACTGTAACGCCCCACCTTCAAACTCTGTTCTTCTCCGGGAAACGGCGTCGCCCATGAGCTCTCCACACCTAAAGGACTCGAGTATGATCGTTGTCCCGCAGTATCCATTCCCAGATTCTTTAAAAGTACACAAAAAGTTACTCTCTTTGTTTTAGAGGTGAAATTACAGAGGAAAACAGTAAATTGATACCTGCAAATCTCCAGTGCTGTAGACACGTCGCATGTGATCGGAGAGGAAGGAGTTTTCAGGCGAGCTTAAGAGATTCTGATTCTGAAAACTCGATGAATCTTCCATGACTGAAGAGTTAAACAGAGGATGCTCTGTTTTGACGGCGTCGAAGCTTTCGAAACTGGGGAAAGTGTTAGTGTGGGAGAGGTTAAGGGTTTGGAGTTGAGAGAGTGGAGGAGATGAAGAGAGGAGATGATGAGTCGTAGAGGTAAAGTTGTCAAAGAAATTGAAAGGCTGATCATCTATAGGATTAAGATAAGGATTGTTGCAGAAGAGATCTGTTGTTGTTGTTGTTGTGTCGGAAGAAAACATATCTGGTTCAGTACTACTTGAATGGTGGCAAAATGAGGAAGAAGATGAAGACCCATCAAAGATATAAAGCTCAGAATCCATTCTTTTTTTCTTAACAAACTCTAGATTTTTTCAATCGAAGAAGAAGAAGAAGACAGCAAGCAAAACACTTCAATCTTTTGGGTTATGTTCTGTCTTCTTTTTTGGTTTGTTTCTGTAATTGAATTGACCAAATGAAACGGTTACAGAGAGCACAAGTGACACTCGTGATCTTTATTTTTGAAAAATCACCAGAATCCAAAAATGGCAAAAAGAAAAGAATTAATGTAAATTTGGACTTTTTCCGAAAAAGTGTTTTTCTTTCTTTCTTGGTTTAGTTTCTGGTATCAGAACCAAGCCATGACAGGTCCAGTTTATTTGGTCTGCTGGTTTATATAGTGGACAAAAATATGAATTTGACAGATAAGCCCTCGTTTTCATATATTTTATAAATGAATCCGTCTGTATTTCATCAACTTGTCATGCATCAAAGCGTCGTGAGACTTCTCGCTGCGCTAATCTCAACTTGTCAAATATGTATATTGGATTATTATTATTATTATTATTATTATTATTATTATTATTTTATATTGGATTGATTATAGATCAATTTGTAGATTAGGATGGCATTTAAAGAAGGAACAAAATGAGAACATGCACGTTTAGAGCTCAAAAAAGTTGTATGAGCTTTTTTGCATTGCACACGGAATTAGATGGTTTATATTGGATTATGTTAATCTAAGCAAGAAAGATTATACGGATTTGTTGAAATTAATTAAGGATTAGCTAAACTTCGTTTGTATTCTTAAATATTTTTGTACAGATTTAAGTCTTAAATTTTGCATATATATATATGCAACATCCGAAGTTGTAATATATTGAAAGATTTTAAGAAATTGATTTGGTTAACTATGTCACCAAAATTGACTTACTTTTTCCGTCACACATTCGTTTAGAACTCCAGAGTTAAGCGTACTTGGGCTGAAGTAGTGAAAGGATGTGTGACCTATTATGAAGTGATCCGCGATACTGTGCGAGTGAGGCTAATGCACAAGGAAATGATTTTGGGCCTTGAAAAATTAACGGACCGATCGTTGGAATGGGATGGGATCCACGGGGCCGAGAAAGTAGATGTGGCTGGCCCATTAACCGTGGGCGGTCGGAGCGTTATAAGTGGTATCAGAGCCATGTTAGCCATTTCGGTTTTGACCCGAGAGGCGATTTGAGACTTGTCGTGGGGCGCAACGGGCGTAACGAGGACGTTGCGTTCTTTGAAAATGGGTGAATTGTAAGATCCCAAGTTGTGATATATGGAAACGTTTAAAAGAATTGATTTGGCTACATAACGCCTTAAAATGTTATATAATTGAATTGTTAAAGGATGAGGTCTTGGGTTCGAGTAATGCCAACCACATCAATAACTTATATGGAGAAATCAATGAAGATTTACATGTGAGGAGTTCGAGTCGGTGCTCTGTAGGATCAGCCTAAGATTCATAGGGTGGATAGTTCCCACGGGACGAGTTGTTATAATATATATATATATATATATATATATATATTAATTTTGCATATTTTAGATGTAGAAATTTTTTTTCTAAAAGATGTTCAGGTTGTTTCTCTAGCCAAAAGAACATAACATGACATAAACACAAGGTTATATGTTATCCATATAACTTATAATGTGTCACAAATAACAGCTTTTTCAGGATAATTGTTACCTAAATTTAGTTATAAAAAACTAAATTAACAGAATAATAAACTTCTTGGTTAGTATACACATTGGTTAGAACTGTTTTCGATAAATTATTGTAGGTTTTAAAATGTAAAATATTCCAAAATTTAGTCGATAAATTTACTAATCAAATTATTCAGTGTTGAGAATCTTTGATAGGAATTCTCTCTCTCATGTTTTTAATACACAGTCTACTTAAGAGTATTAGCCTACTAGGCATGACATAATCAAAAGTAAGAAACTGATTGAAAACTTTTGAAGTCGTACTGCTACTACTAGAGAAACAAAAAGAATCTAATTCTTCCACTGTTACCGCTACCACCGCTGATGAAAAACTGTGTAGATAAAATATAATTGTACTAAGATATAATCTGGCATATACTTTTGAGATTAAAATTGTAAAGCAAGCTATCAAAATTTCATGGAACCTTTATTATAGAGGCTTATTCTAATCTTTTTAGTTGACAAAAACGGTTAAAAAAAAAAGAAGTAAATAATCTATTCATTTGCATTTGGGATAGACATTTCGGTTTAAATTTGAATTTGGTTTGGGTTGGTCTGGTTTGCTTAGGTTTAAAATATGTATATATTAATATCATTTAAATTAACTATATACAATATAAAATATTTTAATATTTTAATTTTGAAAAAAAAATTGAACATTTTTTGATAAAAGATTTGAATAAATATTGACAAATTAATAGTTAAATTTTAAACTTTGCATTGAATATTTTTTTAAATTATAAATTACAAAAACTATTAAACATCACACAATTTTGTTATCAGTGATTCAATTTTTTTATAAAATGATACAAATGATCAAAAAACAATATAAGTAGAAAACAATTATTTAATAAATATTAATATTAAAAATATACTATATATGTTAATACTATTTAAATTTATTTATAGACCATATAAAATAAAAAGTGTTTGTTTAGATTAATAATTTGTTTATGTGTTCACATCAATTTGATAATATACGTAATAGTTACTGAATTTTAATATTTAATATATATTTATTATTTCATAATATGCAAGAGAATATATAATACGTAAAAAATAATTTATATATAATGTTCATATTGCGCAAGGCGCAGATTTTAACCTAGTTTAAACGTAAAAGCCAAACATCACAATAAAAATGTAGAAAATGCAATTCAATAATTTTTCTATTATTATTTTCAAACCTAATATAAATATCATAGTATTTTTTGGCTTTGATAATAGTGTATAAGAATCATATTATTTTATTATTAGCTGTGTCTCTTCTATTCATTTAGAAATAAAAAATAAAAAATTATGTTTAATTGTTTAGGCTAAATGATTAAGTATCTTTAATTTTAATATCGTTAGTATACTTAATTAATTTAATTAAATAAACACTTCGATTTTTCTATTCGGTTTAACTTAAAACCAAACCGAACCATTTGGGTTGACAAAATTTTTGACCAAATAGTTTGGGACATTACTTTTGTTTGGGTTCGGCTGGGTTGGTTCGGTTTGGTTCAGTTTGATTTTTTTGCCACCCCTAATTTACACTCTATAAAAATATTTTAAAATTAAAATGAGGATTTAAAAAAATAATGATGATGACTGATGAATATAAATATATGCTTACATTGATGTTGTCAAAAAAATGCTTACATTGCCAGTTATGTCTAATTGTATGTCAATGGGCCGAGATGTGTTTAGTCCACAAAAATTATAGCAGAAGTAGAAAAATAACTAAAGTGAAAAATTGTTTCAAGAGGCAAACAAAGTGGGACACTTGTAAGTTTTGAGTTGAATCTTCTCTCTGTCTCACCCTTTTGCGTGTGTGTATTATGTGTGTGGCCACTAATATAGTAAAAGCAGAGTGCGTTGGTAGGGAAGAGCAGAAACAGAGAGAGGGAAAGATCTTATCCATGGCGGCTATTGCTAGTCTCCAAGCAATTCATCTCAACTTCGGGAGACGTGGCAGTATCCGATGTGGGATCTCGGAGCCGAGCGGAGAGCCAGCTCCTATAGGGCAGAAGACTAGATACAACGATGGCTTAGCTGAGAGGGTGTTCATGGGACTGTTCGCGAGGAAGATTGACGGAGCGGAAGTACCGTCTAGTAACCGATAACGCGAAGGTAATGTTGAATTCTAAAAATATCCGTTAACTTAGCCTTCTTAATACCGTTGAATTCTAATAATGCCCGGAAATAAGGATTCAAGAGTTTGTTAACACCAAAGCTCTAAGTATATTAATCAATAATTCAAAAGTTGTGTCTCTTACAAATCAAGAGATCACTATATATATAAAATATAAAATCCTAAATTCTTAGGGATTAGAATCCTTAAGTCTTAATCCTAATCTTTTAAGGAAAACTAATGCTTATCCAAAATAACAAAAAGGAAAGCCAAATCATAGGGAATAAGGATGTACGCTACATCACGTCTCCGCCGGTATGAAAGATTCGTCCACGAATCCAAAAAGGATGCCATCATCAGGCTCAAACTTGAACAGATGCTTGACATTAAAAACGTCTGCGGTACTGACATGCGGAGGTAGAGCCAGTCGGTATGCATTAGGACTGATCTTTTCAATGACTTCGACCGGTCCTAACTTTCGTGGCTTCAACTTGTTGTACTGTCCAACCAGAAACCTTTCCTTAATAAGCACCGCCCAGACATACTCGCCAACCTAAAAATGGACCTCTCGCCGACGTTTATCCGCCGCACGTTTGTACTTTATAGTTGTGCCTTGCAAGTTGTCTTGAGCTTGAGTATGAACGCGGGAGATCTTATCAATCAGTTCCACCGCCCAACCATGAAATTCATCAGGCCGAGGAAGTGTTGACAACACCAGGGATGCCCTCGGAATGACACCATATACAACTTTGAAAGGGCTGAAACCCAAACTTCTATTATTCGCATGATTATGAGCGAACTCCGCTTGGCACAGGAGCGAGTCCCACGACCTTAGATTATCACCAACCAAGCATCGTAACATGTTTCCTAAGCTGCGATTGGTGAATTCGGTTTGTCCGTCGGTTTGGGGATGATACGCAGAGCTCATATTCAAACTTGTTTTTAACAACTTCCAGAGCGAACGCCAAAAATGCCCAATGAACCTTGAATCTCGATCAGACACTATAGACACAGGAAGACCGTGGAGCCGAAAGATTTCGCAAAAGAAGAGTTGAGCCACCTGCACAGCATCAGTTGTCTTTTTACAAGGAATAAAGTGCGCCATCTTGGAAAATCGATCGACCACGACAAAGATAGAATCATGACCACGTTGAGTACGAGGAAGCCCAAGAACGAAGTCCATACTGATATCAGTCCATGGCTGGGTCGGAATCGGTAAAGGCAGATAGAGGCCAGCATTCGAGGCGTTTCCTTTCCCTTGTTGACAAGTAACGCAACGACGTACAAATCGTTCAACGTCTCGGCGAAGTGTAGGCCAAAAATAAGAATCTGTGACCAGTTTTAGTGTGCGATCCCGACCAATGTGGCCCTCACCATGAAGTTCCTTGATGATCTGTAGCCGCCAGCTACAATCCGGGACACATAAACGATTGTTGTTGAAGATGAAGCCATCGACCAAGGTGTACTCGGAGCGCATACCTCGCGCCACATCTTGTACGATCGGAGCAAAGAATGGGTCTGTCTCGTAAAGTTCTGCAAATCACTCCATTCTTAAAACTGAGGCGCGAAGTGTAGATACCAAAGCATGTCTGCGACTTAATGCATCCGCCACCTTATTAAGCTTGCCGGACTGATGTTTGATCACGAATGTGAACTGCTGCAGGTACGCTGTCCACGAGGCATGTCGAGACGAGATTTTATCTTGTGTCCCTAAATATTTCAATGCCACATGATCAGTGAATAGAATAAACTCCTTATGGGCCAGGTAATGGCGCCAATGCTTGATGGCCTGGATGATTGCGTAGAATTCTATATCGTAAGTGCTGTAACGGCTACGAGCACCAGCCAGTTTCTCACTATAATACGCAACCGGACGACCATGTTGACTTAAAACAGCACCGATGCCCAATTTTGAAGCATCACAATGAAGCTCGAAAGGTGCTTCAAAGTATGGGAGGACTAAGATCGGAGCCGAAGTGAGTTTTCCTTTGATAAGAGTGAAATCCCGTGCTGCGTCATCTGTCCAAAAGAACAAACCACCCTTCATGCAATCGGTTATTGGAGCCATAATGGCGCTGAAGTTGTGGACGAAACGCCGGTAAAACGAAGCCAGACCGTGAAAACTTCTAACCTCCGAGATTGTCGTTGGTGTAGGCCACGATGCGACTACTTCAACCTTCTGCGGGTCGACCCGGAGACCGCTTGCAGAGACGACATAGCTGAGGAAGAGGACCTCGGATGCACCAAACTCGCACTTCTGTTTAACAATAAACAACTTTTCCTTACGCAGAGACAGCAACACATCACGAAGATGAGAGAGATGGCCGTTCATTGTTGTACTAGAGATCAGGATATCGTCGAAGTAGATGACGACAAAGCGGCCAATAAAGGGGCGAAGAGCCTGGTTCATGACTCTCATAAACGTGCTTGGCGCGTTAGATAACCCAAACGACATTACTAACCACTCAAATAAACCTTCACGAGTTTTAAAAGCGATTTTCCACTCGTCGCCCGGGCGAATACGAATCTGGTGATAACCACTCTTAAGATCCAATTTTGTGAAGATAGAGGCTTTTCCGATCTGATCAAGGAGATCATCAAGCCGTGGTATGAGAAACCGGTAACGTGTTGTAATCTTGTTGATCGCTCGGCTGTCAACACACATGCGCCACAACCGGTCTTTCTTGGAGATGAGCAGTGCTGGTACTACGCACGGACTGAGGCTCTCTCGAACATAACCCTTAATCAGTAAGTCTTCAGCTTGGCGTCGAAGTTCTTCATGCTCTTCTGGGCTCATGCGATAGTGCGCTCGGTTGGGTAAGACTGCATTCGGAACTAGGTCTATGTGATGTTGAATATCTCTGAGTGGAGGTAGCCCCGCTGGTAACTCCTCTGGGAACATGTCCTCAAACTCGGTGAGAATCGGACTAAACTCAGGTGGGCAAGGCGGTAGCTGTGCAGGCGTTGGAGGGATTGATACCAAAGCAAATAATGGCCTTGCTTCTTGTAACTCCTGTTCGAACTGGGATCTCGAAATAATCATCAAATTTTGTTTTGATGAAGATGCCGGGGTAGTGATGTTGATCGTGTTATTAGCGTCCGGAGAAGGAAGAAGAGTGATCTTACGTCCCTGGAATAGAAACGAATGTGTGTTCGTTTTTCCATTATGGATAACTTCTCGATCATATTGCCACGACCGTCCTAGAATAATGTGAGACACATCCATGGTGGCGATATCACAGTAAAGCTCATCTTTGTAGAAGGCTCCGATCGAAAGAGAAACCAGGGCGCATTGAGAGACATATACCTCGGCTCCGGTTTGCATCCAAAGGAGTCGGTAAGGGTGTGGGTGAGCCTCCGGTTTGAGAGAGAGTTTGCGTACCGCTTCCTCTGAAACCACGTTCGCTGAACATCCTGAATCAATAACGAAGCGGCATACTTTTCCTTTGATCGTGCAAGTAGAGCTGAATAATGATGTCCGTTGCCATGCTTCGCTTGTTTTTGGAGCAAAACAATTTCTTCGTATCATGAGGAAAGTACCTGTGTCACCCGCGACTTGTTCTTCTTCCATATCATCGAACTGTTCTTCATCTTCGTCATAGATAGTATCACCTATGAATTCTTTATCAGTGGCAAGTAACCCTCTTCGGCCCCGATTCGGGCAAGCTGTCTGAATATGTCCCTGTTCTCCACACGTGAAACACCTGAGAGCATTAGGTCGTGCTGGTCGCGCGTCCGTTTGTTCGTCAGTGTGGTACGTGGTTTTGGATCCTGAAGATGTTGTTGCTGTCTGAGTATTCACAGACTTGGTGTCCTCCGCTGTAGTTGTGTTGCGAGATTTGGAGTTACCAGACCATTGGTTTGCGCTGAGGCGAGTTTGCTGTTCGACGAGTAACGCCCGTTGGCGCGCTTCTGAAACAGAACACAGATCGAACTGATGAAGCATATTCTGTAGCTGTGGTTGTAGTCCTGCAATGAAACGAGCTACCAACTGATCTTCAGAATCATGAATATCGACTCTTGTCAACATCTGGTAGAATTCGTTAGCGTAATCCTCAACGGAGCGTGATCCTTGTCGTATATTGTGAAATTTCTGAAACAGAAGACGCTCAAAGTTGTAAGGAATGAATGATTTTCGCATATGTTTCTTTAACATGTCCCATGACGTGATTTTTTTTTTCCTCGTCGTGTACGTGACAGTTTAAGTTGATTCCACCACGACGCGGCATGTCCACGAAAACGTATTGAGATGAGAGGCACCCTCTTCTGTTCTGGAACGTCTTTGAATTCAATAAATTCATCGACGGTCACAAACCAATCAAGTAGCTCCTCTGGTTGTGATCCTCCTTTAGGAATATCAATTTTAATCCCTGAAGTTCAACGAGGATCGTCATTGTTCTGGCGTTGCTGATGGTGATGTTGCTGTTGATGACGATTTTGATCTCCAAAAGGGTTTTCAATGTCGCCGTCTTCATGTTCTTCAAACACTGGGTTGTTGTTGCGACGTTGCCGCTGGGGTGCTGGCGCAAGTGGAGCGTTTGCTGTTAATGCGGCCTGAACTCCGGCTTGAACTCCTGGCTGAATGAATTCAGCCAAGGTTCTGCGGATTTCATCATGAAAGTTCTCTTGAAAATCTTCCAAGAATTGTTGAAAGTGTGTCCAGTCGTTAGCTGGTTCTTTGCCTGGTCGAGGAGCCATCACAAGATCGAAAACAAACGATAAGGATCGAAAGTTCCAAGTTTCTGATACCAATTGACGGAGCGGAAGTACCGTCTAGTAACCGATAACGCGAAGGTAACATTGAATTCTAAGAATACCCGTTAACTTAGCCTTCTTAATACCGTTGAATTCTAAGAATGCCCGGAAATAAGGATTCAAGAGTTTGTTAACACCAAAGCTCTAAGTATATTAATCAATAATTCAAAAGTTGTGTCTCTTACAAATCAAGAGATCACTATATATATATAACATAAAATCCTAAATCCTTAGGGATTAGAATCTTAAGTCTTAATCCTAATCTTTTAAGGAAAACTAATGCTTATCCAAAATAACAAAAAGGAAAGCCAAATCATAGGGGAATAAGGATGTACGCTACATCAAAGATGGAAAAGTTTGGTGGCTCAAAGAAGAAGAATGAGATGAAGGAGAAAGGGTTTTGGGACTACGACTACGAGAGCTTCGTTGAGGTTTCAAAGAGGGTGATGCAAGGAAGATCTAGGACGCAGCAGCAAGAGGTTGTGAGGGAGGTTCTTCTCTCCATGCTTCCTCCTGGCGCTCCTGAACAGTTTAGAAAACTGTTTCCACCTACGAAATGGGCAGCAGAGTTTAATGCAGCTCTTACAGTGCCTTTCTTTCACTGGTTGGTTGGTCCTTCTCAGGTCATAGAAGTGGAAGTGAATGGGGTGAAACAGAGAAGTGGCGTTCGTATAAAGAAATGCAGGTAGCAATTAAGTTCAAATTGTTTTTGACTATTACTACTTGTTGTGGACATAGGCACGGCAACTGAAACATTGGTGTATGATTTCCAAAATTTTAAAACCTAATATACATAAACATAAAGCCTCAAAAATTTTATTTATATTTTTACTAAATTATTCGTAGCTCCCAAAATCGTTCACATACTTGCTACTTCTATTAATATTGAAGGTATCTGGAGAACAGTGGGTGTGTAGGAATGTGTGTGAATATGTGCAAGATCCCAACACAAGATTTCTTCACCAATGAGTTTGGCCTCCCACTCACCATGAACCCGAGTAAGTAATCTCCTTCTCACCATATAATCTCTTCTTCCTCAACATAATTGCCCATTCTCTTCATTTTCTGTTGTAGATTTTGATGATATGAGTTGCGAGATGATATACGGCCAAGCGCCTCCTGCCTTTGAGGATGATCCAGCCACCAAACAACCTTGTCTAGCATATATATGTACGTCTTGCAAAGTCTCAGATTGAATTAGATGTAGCTAGTATGCAATTTAAACTAACACATGATGATGTTGCCTACCTGCATGCAGGTTCTATGTCCAATCCAAGCTCGCCAGTCTGCCCTAAACTACAAGCATGAACGGCATTTGACCAGCCAGATGTGTTTTTTTCCAAGAGATATACATTACATACTTTTTTATAAACATATACAGATAAAAGTCAACAATGTAAAGAGTCTTGATACTAGTTAGTATTCTTTGTTACTATTCTAGTTGAGTTGTGAAAGTTTATGATACACATACACTTGAGCGTATACCTCTCTCTCCACTTTTCCGTGAAGCGTATTTCTGATTTAATTCCTATAGCTAGGGTGTACAAAACTGAACAGGTGAAACATTAATATTTGAATGGGCCACACCTAAGAGTACAAACAGAATGAAAAGAGTGTGATTGGGAGGTGATTCATTGAAAGCACATGGAAGTTGGTTGGCCCAACAAACAATCACAGACATTGAACTGTTATTGTTAGTTACCTAAAGAGTAAGACAGCCTTTGTTTCTGCCCAATTTTCTTACTCTCTAAAGATAGCAGCTAACTTTGAGGTCAAGAGAGAGAGAGAGAGAAAGACTCGAGAAAGAATGATTAGAGCTGATAAACATGTGATGAGTCTTTCAGCTTTACAACACACTTCCATCTTCTAAAGTGATAATAGATTAACCCAACTTTCTATTTCCTTTTTTCCTTTATACTGAATACATTGTTTAAAAATAAAAGACATCTCACCACCTCCTTTTACAGCTAAAGCTTAGATATGAAGATGGAGAGGAGTCATGAAACGATGATGACCAGAATCCCTACTTCAGATCCTCACAATACCACCACTTCAGATATAATGGACTCCGTATGGAAACTTTATGACAACCCTTACTACTGTTGCTCACAGTCTCAAGAGCATCAACACCAACGCAAGTCTTTTATTTGGGATCTGAATTTCATAAGAGTCTTCATGGAATCTGAACTAGAGAAAGCTAGAGCCGAGATCAAGGGGATGAAGGCAGAGCTGGACTACGAGAGAAAAGCTCGAAGACGGGCAGAGCTGATGAACATGAGGCTGGCCAAAGATGTGGAGGATGAGAGAAAGGGTAGAGAAGCTGAGGAGATGCAATACAAGCGGCTCTTAAAGGAGAGATCATCTGAGAAAGCAGAGATGGTTAGGATGAGACAAGAAGTTGAGGAAGAGAGACAGATGCATAGGTTGGCAGATGTTCTGAGGGAAGAGAGAGTTCAGATGAAGCTGTCGGATGCAAGGCTTTTCTTGGAGGAGAAGCTATCTGAGTTAGAGGAGTCTAATAAAGAAAGAGACAAGGAGAGGAACATGATCATGAAAACAAAGATACTGGATAGAGCGAGTAGTACACCTGCGAGTGGGAGGTGTGAGAATCCGCACATAAAGAGAGGGATCAAAGGGTTTGTGGAGTTCCCGAGAGTTATGAGAGCAATAAGATCAAAAAGTGAGAAATGGGGTTCGAAGATCGAGTGTCAAAAGGTTCAGCTCAAGACTCTTCTCAGACAAAAGACCACTCCAAGATGTGCTTCTATTCACTCATCTGCTTGATACTGTAAAAGCCTATATTCCCTCTCATTTGTATCTGAATAATCAACATCTAAGCTGGAAGCTGTACTGTCAAGGACACTCTTTGTTTGTACTAATATTCAGTGGATTTTGCAACATGAAGCTAACTAGACTTTGATTTTTTTTTTCTTTCATTTCCTCCATTATTCATTTGACTTCAAATATTAATACTTACCATTTGAAATGTAAAGCATATGTTTATAGTCTAATTAGCTTCATGTTGGGAATCAATTTAGCAAATACTGAAAAATTTGAACTTGCTTCAGTGGTTTTGGTATTGAATGATGCAGTGAATTAGAGAGACAATTGTTCTCCTTCAAAAGTAAACCAATGAGATTTCTAATCTGATCTTTTAGAGAACCAACGAATGAATAAACAAATGCATTTCTTGATCCTTCTTACATGAATGATTGTTGCTGTTTCTCTGTATGTTTTGATACATACATCTGAAATGTTATTTGCCTATTCAGGGCCGGTCATGAGATTTTAAGCCATAAACAATTTAGTGCTGGATATATGGAGAAAGAAAATGCCCTCAACTTGTGCAGGTACACATATCACTGGATTAGACCTCTTGTTTTGGTGAAGAAAATGAAATGGGAGTGAGAACATGAAACTGTTTATCAAGTAAATCAATGATAATACTTAGGTTTCTTCACACTTTGTGAACTAATGAAGCGATCCTTCTACATATTCATATACAGGAGGGAGCTCATCAGTAATCTCACAAGGGGATGCAGGAGTGACATACCTCCAAGCGTTGGTGCTAAAATCGAAAACTTCACATGTAGTTGTAACATCGTCAAACTCTTGAGAGTTATATAGCCAAACTGGTTTGTAGGTGCCACTGAATCAATCTTTACCGAATCCATGCGAAGATAATGGGTGTATACCCGATCTAGTCAAAGAAAAATGGTAGGAAGAGGGAGACATACCTTGTTGAAATTTGGATGGGGGAGAGTTCAATGCCATATAGTAGTTGGATTGATCGCAATACACCAGAAGGACATCCTCTGAGATTTTGGGGCCATAACTATTTAGTAGGAACTTTAATATCTTTTACATAAATTTAGAGATCAACATATCTATATAAACTAGATAAGGAATCCGTGTGATATCGCACGGAAACTCATTTTATAAAAATAAAGATGTCATAATTTATAAAGTAACCTTTTACAAAATCAGTATATATATTTTTTTAAAAATAATAAGAAGAAGAAATCATTGCAAACTTACATTTATGACAATATATTATTTCATAAATTTGTCATTCAAGATGCAAAGATTTTTTTTTTTTAAACATGTTATAGTTTTCATAAATTCATGCGGGAACTCATTTTATATAAATAAATATAATACACTATAACTTATATTTTTATATATACTTCTTAATTTTAATTTTCTTTCGAATATTAACTTCTTTACTTTACTTTTGAAAAAAAATTTCATGTCAAAACGTAGAAAATTTAAAGATCTATATCTATATAAAATTACCTCTTAAAAAATTAGGGGCCAGGATCGGCACATCCCAGTGATGCAAGAGGCATACTAGATCATCAAAACTACTGGAACAAACAAAACGCTCCTTAATAGGTAACTTGACTTGGGTAACTGATGATGATAATGTTATGTTTTTAGTATGATCAATCTCCAGCCTCCGCATAACAGATTTCTAACGACAGCTCAACTGTCTTTCTTGGAAATTCTTGGATTGTATTGTGGATCTCCATTGATTGAATACTTGTTTGAATCTTATCACTGGAACCCTCTCATGCTGAAGCAGGCCCGGGTTTGACCCCATACATGTGATACATTAGTATGGAACCTATTATTTATTTAAACATTTTAGGGCCTAATTATTCAATATTGTTATTTGTTAACATGTGTTAATATGTTCGATAAGTTAATAAGGTGATGGGCCATCTCTAAATAAAAGACAACTAAGTTTTATATAGCCTTTCGTGTTATTTAATATGAGTGGATTAAAAGGAATATAATAATTTAACATAATTGTCTTCAATGTTATCGATTAAAAGAGATAGATCAAAGATCAAAGCATTTGATTATGAAAGTTTGATAGATGATTTTGTAGAAAAAAATGTAAAAAACTAATATTTAAGAATTGATAAAAAAATTTACTAGTTTTAAAGATATTGTAATTTTTAATCATAAATTTGATTTTTTTATCGATAATTTTTTATGTATTATCTAAAGGCCTCATTTTTATATTTCGTATTGGACCATGAATATCTTAGAACCGGCACTGTGCTGAAGCCATATGAGGAATATGAGACGTGTGCTAAATGCTTCCAAAGATTAGTCTGCAATTCTTGTTTGTCAAAATTTCTGGAGCAGCCTGAGTAAAATACATTTTGAATCAAATCATTCCTAGTAAACAGAATTACTAATGGTATAATATGTACATTTTTCTTAAAACAAAAAGATATATAAATATGATAGTTAGATTTACTATAAACTAAAATCGTATCTTTTTTTATTTGAGTTCTTCTAATCAATTATATAAAAACACTAGAAATAACGTAAACAAACACTACAAGAAAACACAAATTTAACGACGGCCAAAATCGTCGTTATTTCCTCGGAAAAGAAGGCTTACGAGGAAATGGCGATGAAAGGCGTTTCGTCGTTATATGATTGTCGTAAGAGAAGATTCGTCGCCATTTCCTCGTTAATTAGCGAGGTTATATTTTCCTCGTAAAGAAGAATTAAGTTTTCGTCGTAAAGACCACGTGGGGTTTCCACGTAACGCGGTCGTTGTGCTTCCTCGTAAGAAACTCGTAAATGATTCGTCGTAAAAGACACGCAAAAACCTCTAAATAAATTCGTCGTAATAAAAACGTAAGAAACACGAAAATAATTCGTCGTAATAGAATCGTAAGTAAATCCACGTAAAATCCTCGATAATTGTTCCTCGATATTTCGTCGTTAATTTTCCTCGTTAATACATCGGGAATTAGCGACGAAATTACTTTGTTTTCTATTTACTGAATTTATAAATAAAAATTATATTTATTTAATTTATTAATAAAATTTTAATTGAAATTAAATCGAATAGGAAAAATTTTTTTGGCCGAATTAAAATGAAATTATATAATATATAAATAAGTTTTGAATTTTAAAATACAATAACAAAAAAAAAAACTAATGCTGCATTGCCGCGTCGTAGAATTCCTCGCTCCTTCTCGAGAGATCTTCCTCGTTGACTTGCACGGATGTCTCGCCTGGAATGGGGTTTTGTTGTCTCATGGTCCTGAACATGGCCTCCCATTCCGGATTTGTGGCCGCTATGACGTCCAAGAAGTTCTCGAGACCAGTCATACGAGCTGTGAACGACGATTTTGTCGAGGCCAACTCGTTTTGTGTCGACGACAGCTGATGTTGTGTCGTCTCCAACACGTCGCGCAGCTGAGAGACTTCATCATCCCGTCTC
>NC_027756.1:11727776-11743163 GCF_000695525.1 Brassica oleracea var. oleracea | reverse complement strand
TTGAACAACACCGATTTTTTTCTGAAGACAATTTGAATATCGGAACGGGAACTTGCCCATTGCTTTTAATATGTAACTCGCTTCTTGAGCAAATATCCGGCAAGTCCAACCTCGATTTTATGTTGTCTTTTGTCTTCCCTGGGACATTCAATATTGTATTCATGATGTTCTCAAAGAAATTCTTCTCTATATGCATCACATCAAGGTTGTGGCGCAGAAGGAGATCCTTCCAATATGGTAACTCCCAAAATATACTCTTCTTGTGCCAGTTGTGATGAACACCGTAAGAATCAGGCATATTACGAGGGACATGCCAATTACCACCCCAGCGAACTGTTTCGTTAGCTCCGTAGTAGTCGATTTGCGCTTCAATTTGTTCTCCAGTTAGATATGGAGGAGGAGTGTCTCTCACAACCTTTTTGTGCCTAAACAAATTCTTGTTTCTTCGGTACGGATGGCCAACTGGAAGAAATCGACGGTGACAATCGAACCAACTTGTCTTTCTACCATTCTTCAGTTGAAATGCATCTGTCGTTCCATTACAATATGGACAAGCTAATCTCCCATGTGTAGTCCATCCAGACAACATCCCATAGGCAGGAAAGTCACTTATGGTCCACAAAAGCATAGCTCGCATCGTAAAATTCTTCTTCGTTGAGCAGTCATACGTCCTCACCCCTGTTGACCACAAATCTTTCAACTCTTTTATCAGTGGTTGTAGGAAAACATCAAGTGACCTTTTTGGATGCTTCGGACCGGGTATTAATATGGTCAAGAATAAAAACTCCCGTTGCATGCACATCTCCGGTGGCAGGTTGTATGGCGTAAGAAAGACAGGCCACAATGAATATTGTCTCCCTGACATTCCAAATGGACTAAATCCATCTGTGCATAATCCGAGGTACACATTCCGGCTATTGCTAGCGAAATTCGGATGTACTTTGTTAAAATTTTTCCAGGCTCTTGCATCTGATGGATGAGTCATCTCACCATCCGTCTGAGTATGCTCGGCATGCCACCTCATCTTTCCAGCAGTCTGCTCCGATTGGTACAATCTTTTCAATCTATCTGTAATTGGTAGGTACCACATCCTTTGGTACGGTACCCTATTACGTCCCCTTCCTTGCGGCTTGAATCGTGGTTTCTTGCAGAATCGACATTCTTCCAACTTCTCATCATCTCCCCAGTAGATCATGCAGTTGTCGATGCAAACATCTATCATCTCCGAAGGCAACCCAAGACTATAAACCAGTTTCTGAATCTCATAATAAGAATCAGCAGACTCATTGTCTTCCGGCAAATACTCTTTAAATAAATCTGCCCATTCGTTCATGCAACTTTCAGGTAGATTGTGATCAGTTTTAATATTCATCATTCTAGCAGCCAATGACAATTTAGAGAGACCTTCTCTACAACCACTGTAAAGTGGTTGATTTGCCGCATCTAACATTTCATAAAACTTTTTTGAATCTATGTTAGGTTCTTCATCTTCATCATCATGAGCTACGAATGCATCAGTTACCATATCATGAACCCTATCATAATCTACCATCGGCTGATCCTCCTGATGGTAACTATGTGCATTATGCAATTGATGATCAACCGGTTCTTCTTGAAAGTTGCTATTACTACTACTAGCTTCATTCTGATCATAACTATAATCTTCTCCATGTTGAAACCAGATATAATAATTTGGCGTGAAACCTCTATTTACTAAATGCTTCCAAACATTTTCACGATTTGCCAACTTTGAATTGTTACATTTCCTACAAGGACAGAATATTTTACCGCTTTCTTGGGCGAGCGGTGTAGAATCTGCTTGATGCATAAAACGCTCCAACCCAGCAAGATATTCTTTCGTCACTCTCCCGTTAGCATCTCTATGCATATACATCCACCTCCGCAACTCGAAAATATTTCCCAAGCCCGACATTTTTTTCACGTTTTTTTTCTTGTTGGTGTGCTTAAAATTATGTTCAAACCTCCATATATATAGAAAATTTTCGAATCTGGTAGTTGAATTTTGCTAGGAATTTACGACGAAAAATTAGGTTGGTGGCAAAAAAAACGTGTTAAGTTGGTGGATTTCTCGTTCTTTCCTCGTAAGTTATTTCCTCGTAAAAATCATGCTAAAATTACGACGAATTTGCGACGAAACACATTTTTCTCGGAAAAACCACGTCAACTTACGACGATTCTACGAGGAAAAGCTTTACTCGGTATTTTACAAGGCCATTACGAGGAAACTTTATTTCCTCGCAATTTCATCGTTAAGTCATCGTAATTTCACGAGGAATAGTTTTCCTCGTTAAATTTCCTTGCTAAAACTGTGTTTTCTTGTAGTGAAATTTTAACATGGGAGCCTGAGTAGTATGTTCTGTTTTTCCAGGACATGATTGTTCTTTACATATTTTTAACCAAACATCTTATGCTCATTGTAACTTATTTATCGATTCTTTATAATTCAACTGGCGCACGAGGGTGGACGTGGAACCATGAGGATGGGCAAATTGCTTGGAAAGATTTGTTTAGGTCTTATAAAAAGTCGAAATACAAATATATTAAAGCTAAAGAATGATTCATCATTCATACTTTTTTTACTGCACTTACGCTTTCTAGTCAAAGTGGGTCAACCACAACAAGTATTCGAAGACATCTACATTAATTAAGAATTTTTTACAGCTAGAGACACTTTCTCACATTCCAATTAAACTACAAGACACTTATCACTTGAGACATACTTTCCTTTGTCAAAAAGACTCTTATGACCTTAAACTAAAAAGAATATCTCTCCTCTTCTTATTTCTTTTTTTTTCTACTTTATGTTTTCATTTACTTTTATCTCAAGTTTTAAAATATATTAAACAAAAATAACAGTCATTATAAACTATATATAAAATTCTCTATCTTTTAAGATCCATTTTCATATATATATTATGAAAATATTAATGTGTAAACAAAACTAAATGTGGACGTGGACACAAAGCGTGGATAACAAAATTATAAATTAGTTGTGGACACGTATATCTTAACAAAATTATAAATTAATTATAAACTAGTTGTGGACATGGACAACATTCCTTCGATTCCATTCATCATCTCGGGATCTAAATTCAACTGTAATCAAATTTGCATTCATCCACATCATAACAAAGTGCAGATCCCTTAGTTCAAAAATTTCTGACATGCAAGATCTATTACTCTCCGACAGAAGGTAAACGCTTCTTCGATTTTTCTCTCCGCTCATACTCACAATATCATTTCTTTCTCATCTTGATTGAAGTTTAATTACAGATAATTTATCAATTGGGCTGAAGAAGCCAAGTGCTCGTGTTGGAGACGACGAACCCACTGCTTTACTCTCGTTGGTGGTGGTACTAAATCTAAGGAGAAAGCCGTTCAAATAGTTGGTTAGTGGGATTTTTAGTAAAATGAAAATTTCAATATTATCTTTTGTAATGAATCTCAGAAGGTCCATACGGGAGAGAAGAATAAAAAAATAGTGGAGTTTCTATGCAAATCAATGGTATTCCTTAGAAGTTCTTTGCAGTGACAACCAATTGTATCAAAAACATATGTATTGGCTTTGTATCATTCCACAACTTGTCCTATCAAAACAAAAACAAAGAAGTTAGATATGGACAAAAAAAAAATTCTTTTGGTGAGGGTTTTGATAACAGAGTCTGTGTCCATGTTTTGTGGTATAATTTTAGTAACATGAATCCATGTCCACGTATTGTTGTATAGTTTTATGGAATCAAACAGAGAGTTTGTCCACGTTATCTACTATAAACACATTAACATCGCATGTCCACATATTACTCATCATTCATCCACACATCACCCGTCCACAAATCACCCAACCACGCATCACCCGTCCACAAATCACTCATCTACATATTACTTGAGTGTCCACAAGTGTCGTAATCATGAAGGGCAAAATTGTCCATAATTTGTCGCTGGTCCACAACAAAGTGTGTCACATGTAAGAAGTGTCTTTAGATGTAATATAAAATCAAAAAGTGTCCTTTAGTGTAATCAACTCATTAATTAAATGACTTCTCCCACTTTAATTAGTAAATTCAGTGTATTCGTTAAAAAGTGTTAAGAAAAGCTATCTCATACATATACAGGTAATATGTACAAATTATCATATTAAATTTTATCAAGTTGTAAAACTATCATCAATTGTAACATATATTTTTAAACAACATATTCAGAATAAATAATCAAGGGCTATGCTAGAAAGCTTCGTATCACCACAAAAAGTTTTGTTGAAATATCTTCATAATGGGAATGGTGGAGAAGAATACATGATCTAAAATTTAGTTAGTTTATTTTTTTCAAATAGCATGTTAAGTTTGCCTTTTACAATTTAGTGACAGAAAGTTGGTATTGTTGTAATTTAAAATTATAGTTAAACATTGCTATTTATTTCAACATAGTTTTTCTCAAGAGATTGTTTTTATTTTTGTGGTAAACCGAAAGCAAGAAATGATTAGAAGCGTGTGGGCTCGTATAAGTAAGAAATAAATAAGCACACGCATAGACAATGCCACGTGGCGACAGCATAAGAGATTCCAAAGTTTCCAACACGTTACACATGGGAAGCTTCTCCTCGTTAGTACGCTCTCTGCTCTCTTATTAAAAACTCTTTGGAGAAAATTGTTCAAAGTCCAAGGGCATCTCTAATCTCATTCTATTTTTCTCTCTAAAATAGAGTTTAGAGTAAAAATGCTTTAATAGTACTCTATTTTCTATTCTATAATAGTGTAAATTTATTTTTTACTCTATATATAGAGTAGTTTTTTTTTATTTTTTGTTCATTACTCTATTTTTCATTTTAAAATAGAATACCATTGGAGCAACATCCAACTCTATTATAGAGTTATTCTATTTTAGAGAAAAAAATAAAGTAAACCATCGGAGATAGTCTAATTAAAAAACACAAAATTTTAAAACGTCTATAACAGTTCCTTGATTTTTTGAGTGAAGAGCATATAGCCTCCATTGTTGATTATTCACAAATCTCTGATCTATTCACCTGATCTCATAGCTTATGTCTTTCGGAAGGAGATAGCTTCATGGGTCTATTAATTGAGAATGGTTATGCAAACTTAAGGATTAGCTTCTTGATACATTTAAAATTCTTATTTTTTTGAATAAAATGTTACATTTGATTAAAAAAATACAGTTTTACATCGAATCTAACATGAGATCTTAACTATTTTTGTTTTGGCATCAGAGGCCTAAAGAAACTCAATGTGACAGAGGAGAAGGTTGTATTGCTCCCAGCCACTCTTGGAGAGCAGTATGAAATCTTTGATCTCTCTGTTGGTAGATTGACAGGAGACGATTGCGAACAAGTCTGTTAATAATCTGGTAAAGAGTCATAGGTGAACGTGGTCTTCCCCATGCTTGAGCGCATTTCTTTCTTTCCAAATCATGCCTGAAAAACATATCGGATCGGAAAGAAACGGATCGTGGGCACTTGGGCAGTTTAGTATCAGGTAGGCGGTCTACAATTTCCCCCACTCTGGAGTATATTCTTCTTCCATTAGAAAAGCCATCAACTTGTGCCACACTTCTGAAGAGTAGATGCATGAGAAGAAGAGTAGATGCATGAGAAGAATAGGTCGTTCCGGGTTAGAATACCCATTAAAATACCATCAACTTGTGCCACATTTAAAACTCTTTTAATGTCATTTAAATCTTGTAGTGGGAAATGGCTTAGAATCTCTCTTTTTTTTATTAACAAAAACCTAACAAATATACCATACACTCTAAAAAAAAACTACGGTTTTGTACCTTGGAAGTTTTTTTAGTTTTTGTGACAAGTTTGAATAAAATAGCAAATATTTTTAAATAACACATTTATTAATCGGTTAACAAAATCCGGTTTTGTTTTGATCAAGACTATCAATAAAAGTTAGATGACAAAATTTTTATTAATGAGTAAATATATTTTCATTCAATAACAGGAAAAAATTCTACACATTGATATTAATTCAAAATTTTAATTTCCTTTTTTCCGAATAGATGATACAAATTTGAGAAATTCGAAAAAAAAAAGAACAACTAATCTATGCTATTGTCCCCTTGGTACAGAATCAAATTTTCCACTTTTTGACTTTCACTAGCCTTTTTGTAACTAAAAATTCATACCATTATATTTACCGTGCAAAAAAATTAAGAAAAATATAAAACATGAAGTAGTCAAGCATGTTCATATATGAAAAATATTTTTGGATTCAAAAATAAATTGGAATAGTAAGTTCAAAAATGGGCTAAAAGTGTTAGAATATCAGATCTACCATCTACGGAGACTTAGAAAATGCAGTCTAGATAAGACACAATGATCTACCATACGTAGAATGCGCAATACACCAAAAACACAGTGATCTACCATACGTAGAATGTGCAATACACCGAAAACATATCTATCTAGTGTGGAAGAATAACAAATCTACAATTCCTTCTTTGTTCTGTATTTTTGGTAGATCACATGACATACTAAATATTCTCATATCTGTCTTGACAGAACATACATTCTACGCGGTTTTCTTTTATCTATAAACTCAGTATTCCCTATCTACGAGTTCATCTCTTTTCTAACATTGGTAGAATGTAAGTTATACTAGATTTTTAAACAAAATCCAAAAATTTAGGAAAAAGACGGTTACAGAATATTTCCTAAATCTATTAAAATGTTTTTTTGGTTTCCTTTTGAAATATTGTTCCCTAAATTTGAGTCTTTTTCATTGGACGACGGGATCCATGGTTGATGATTGGTTGAAATGACGTTAAGCTTGGTTTGTGCCCGTGATGCCAATTATAAAGACTAATAATATCATTTCCCAATTGGTTAGCAGGTCGAAAAGTTCACATAACTGATCTCTAGATTAAGATTCGAATTGTTGTATTAGTGGCTTACGATTGATGAAAATCCAGATGGTTCTGTCAAAGAAATAGTTCTTGATGGGATTGTATCTTCACATTAAGGAGACACCAGTCTCTAAAGAAGCAGTGGGAAGAGTTGGGAAGCTGCTCCACGGTTATTAACAGGCATCGATATCTCTTAACAGCATTGCTTCTTTTGGCATTCCTCTGCACTGTTTATCTTTACATTGCTGTTACTTTAGGTGCTAGGCACTCCTCCTGTTATGGCTTGACTGGGAACAACAAGGCTATCTTTCAAAGCCATCTCTAAAGGGAAACTCAAATTTTTTTAATAAATTGTTCTTGTACTACTGCGTTCTTTTTTCCGTTTATTGATTCAGTGGTTCTATAATGCCATTTGTGTGTGCTAATAGTTTCTTGCGTCTAGATATACTAAGTTTGTGTTAACAGAATTTATAAGCACCAAGCCCGTCTAGCTCCAGTTGGTAGAGCTCAATGCTCTTAACCTTGTGGTTGTCGGTTCGAGTCCCCATGGTGGGCGTATTATTTTTTAAGTCAGTTGCTCTGGTAACTCCGATGTGTGAAAACTCCCATTTTATATGGTAAAGACGGTGGTGGGCTTTTTATCATTTGCGTTTACCAAAACATGGTTGAATTTAAAGTCTGCAGATTGTTGACTTTAGAATTTTGCAATTCTCAAACGCTTGATTCACTGTGTGGGAAATCAATTAACTTTTGTTCAAGCCAACGATAACAATGCCCTATTGTTGCCTCTCAATCTACCTAGCAATCAAGTAAAAAAAAACACAAAACTCATTCTGCAGATCCAGACACATCAATCTTTTCTAGGCTACCTTCAAATTCTTGTGTTTCCTGAGCAAAACCATCAAACTCAATGAGAGAATCTGTCCAACAATGCAGCCTCCTATAGCTCCATAACACACACATATAGGCCTCTCCTGTTAAAAAGAATAATTGGTATAAGCATACCAAGCTCTCGGATGTAGTTCCAGAGAAAGATATATTACCTGCCACGGCCTTTCCCAGTCGAGTCGCATAGGCTAAGCTCCAAACCATAAACAATTTCTGCATATGCTGGAATAACAATAATATATTATGTATTTCCACTTGGTTTAAAAGAAGAAGAAAATACGTTACAGAAATATATAACCTACTTTATCGAAGCGAATGCACGATGCCAATCAGTCCACGATGCACCAAAAACTGCAGTTGCTGGTTTGAACTATGAAATTAAAAATTATTAGAGACAATCAAAGGATTGTTCCAACAATAAACTTGAATCAATTTGAGTTTCTAAGCCATTCAGTATTTTACTAATACATGCACATCAACAAAATCTTTTTAAGAAATCATACTCGAAAAGGGGATCTCAAAACCTAACCTTCAATTTTGGGAAAAAAAGAACCGAGATGAAAATCGAACACCTACGTTCTTAATCAGATATGAAAGCTTCGTCCGCCTCGTGCCAACGCCGATTTACGCTGTTAGAGAAAACAAGGTCTCTTAGGGTTCATAGAGAAAATAAGGTTAGAAAAACAAAGGAGGAGGAAACAAAAAAATACCACAGATGAAGGAGAAAAGAAAAAGGAAATATGGCACACAACTTAGAGTTCGCAGGCGAACCAAGATGCGCCGAAGAGAACACGTTGACGGCGTACACTGGAATCGTCGACCTTCCATGGAGAAGCGTTGGAGACAGTTGGATTTTGGGATTTTTTAACTTTATTTACATTTATTATACCATATTATAACTCTATTTAATTATTATTTATATTTTTACATTTTAATTATTTTTGTAAATCTAATTATGAAGGACCAAATTGGGTTTTCCTTATAATTTGTACTGAGGGGACATGGATCAGTAAAATTATTCTAAGGGGACAATAGGTTAGTTCTTTTGTTTTTTTTTCTCAAATTTCCCAACAAATTTCGTCTTCTTCTTTCACTAGCCTGTAAATTGTAATCACTATCTTTTTTATATACATCCATAAAACAAATACTAAAAAATTATATAACAATTTAAAGAGAGAGAAAAATAACTGTCCTAAAATGATTCAACAAGAAGTTCAGAAACTTCACTAGATTCAGACCAAAGCTTATGATTAAACGCCACTTGAAGATCATCAGGTATAAACTGTGTACGACACAGTGGACATGTTATCTGATTATAATCCATCATCCAACGGTCCAAACATCCTTTATGGAATATATGCCTGCAATTCGTCAGCCGTCGGATCTCATCGTGGTTCTCGAAGTCGTAGAGACACACCGCACAACATTCGGACTCGGGTAGGTTTAGATCCGAGAATCTGACAACGGGCAAGATATCTCCAGCTAGAAGCGCTGCTGAAAACAAGTGAGGGTCTTGGTGGCTTGAGGTTGGTGGTGGCTCGGGCCATGAAGATGAAACCGGTTCGGGTTCTAGGAAATCGGGTAAACCAATGAGCCAGAAAATAGTGGAGATTAGTTTTCGGATCAGACCTAAGAAAGAGAGTAAATGAAGGAAGATTCTTGGGAGAAGGAGCTCGGAGTAGCCCACCGGAAAACCCATTGACTCGTCGTCAGAGAGAAAAATGGTAACAAGTAAAGATAATATACAGGAGAGAGAGAGAGAGAGAGAGAGAGTTTTGGATTGTGAGTAAAAGATCAAGAGGGTGGGGTTTATATATAGTTGAGTGTGTATATATGTATATATCAATATTAGAAGTGCTTAGTTAATTAATTATTACTTTGTTAATTTAGTAGTCAATAATTTGCTTTTATTTTGCGTGTTGTTCTTTTTTATTTAATTATATTTTGCTTGATGAAGGATATAACGAGGAATGTGGTGATGATGTTTCTTTAGGTTATAAAATAATATATGACTAATTATTGACTTGTGTTTTGCTCATATTTATAGTAACAGTTCTTTTCTTCTACATGCCATATATTATATAAGTTTTGTGATGTGCATTCTTTTATCACCGGTTTCATATTGAACCGGTTTCATCTTCATGGCCCGAGCCACCACCAACCTCACGCGGCATGCTCCTCCATTACTTTTAGATTTCAATATATCAGGTTTATAAGGCTTAAAAAAAATTTCATAACCATTTAATTCTATTCGATAAATTTGTTAAATGGGTTTGTTATGTTAATCACGTAACAAATTTATGGAATAGAATTAAATGGTTATGAATTTTTTTTTAAGCCTTATAAACCTGATATATTGAAATCTAAAAATAATGGAGCATGCCGCGTGACTACTGAAATTTGGCTATTTTCAATGTTCTTCTCAGAGAACTATTAAAGTATTTAATGTAAATCCGGAAACATGCCAGATAATTGAGGTAAAGGCAGATCGTCGGGTTCGTTTAATTCCAATTTCTCTAACCTTTATTGGAATATGTTTTTGGTTACCATCAAATTAAGTTTTTTTTTTTTTTTTTTTTTTTATCAACGACATTACAGACTCATATTACTCTGTGAACCACACTGGGAGATCTTGATCCATGTGAACTACAAAAGACGTTTCCTTCCTATCGCTGCGTGCTAAGCTATCCGTCATCTTGTTCTGCGTTCTTGGTACATAGATAATCTCTACTCGGAAAAAACTCTCTTTCAGACTGTTTATATCTTCCAAATAACTTGCAAACTCTGGTCATTCTTCTGGTTCTGAAAGCATCTTCACCAATTGAAAACAATCCGTTGCGAATTAAGTTTTTTATTGTAGGAATATAGCTTCATTCGAAAAAAGTATCCATGAAAATAGGGTCTTCTCACATCCATTGAAATTACAATGTATTCTATATATAAAGTTGTACCAGAAAATCTGATTTATTGGATAGCACAATGATAATATACAATTCTTGATGAACTTTGCATTAAAAACCAAATCAGTATATTTATTTATTTTCACATGACTAGTTGAGATATCATCAATCCACATATTTGTCATTTCTTGTTTGAATCTTCACTTATTGACTTCTAATAGGTATTATTATGACATAAAATTAACTACGTACGTAGAAAGACTTTTGTAGCTCCTCGAGTTTGATTTTGATTCCGTTTGATATACGTCTAGAATACAATATTGATTAACCAACCAAGAATATTTGGGGATCTATTTTAGAGAGGGGGTCATATGGGTATCTGACTAATATGTACGAAAGAGCCAAAGCAGCACTGACCCACCTCACACCTTCTCCATCTTCTCCTCCAACATTTCACATTCCCCTATTTAACACTTTTTGTTGCAAGTATATATACATTAACATGTATATAACTTTACCAATATTTCATTGGATAAATTTTCCCAATTAATTAAGCTTTTATGTTTAGTCAACATTTTAAAAATGTACTTTGGAAAATTTGAGTTCACCACATGTTTAAAGGTATGACTCTATGAGAGTACAAAAATCATCAGACTCTTGTCTCCCACATACATTTAAGCAGATCAAGATTACAACACATTCATGTGAATATTATATAGAAAGATGAGTTTATAGAATAATTAAAAAGTGTCTACTATATTAATTTCACTAACTGTCAGTTCTTGGCGTTATTAGATATATATTAACAGAAAGGCCAGCTGAACCCAGCAAAGATTAATTCCTTCGGTCTGGACAATTAATTTAACAACCAAATTCGTTTAAGAAAGTTAAGGGGGAAATAACGTTTCTTTTAAGTTATTAAAGAGAGAAACATTCTAATTTGAATTATTTAGGTAATTTGGTTAATATTACAAAAGAGTTTTGTTCAAAAAGTTAAGATAATTACATATTTACATCCAAGGTTCTGTTTGGATTTAGTTTGTCAAACCGTTCAGATGTCTATAAAGATTTAACGATCTTTGATGCGTGGGCGTGAAAATTTGACCCATTTTAAGCATAGTTTCTTTTGTTTACCTCTTCTTTTTTCAATTCAAATGAAAATATCAAAACTTTAAATTTGGGAAATTAGATAAATTACAACGTAGTTTTTACATTCAAACTTGTTGGAATTAAGCTTCGGGCCCTTTATAGATCGGACTATGATCAAAACCCTAAGTACAAACTTCAAACTTTGAGCCAGGGAGTTTTTTTTTTTGAAACCCTTAACCAGCGTGCTACTGGCTAGTGATATATACTCTTTATATATATTGGATTATGATCAAAACCCTAAGTTTCTCTCGTATGTATGTTACGTAAGTTCATAATAATCAATTAAAATATAATTTTAAAACCATAAATTACAGTATAATATTTGCAATAATCAGCACTGGCTTGAACAAATGGAGTGGTTTTGTAAAATGTTAAAGATATGATATGCACTGTCGTAGTATCTATTATGTAAAACATAAAAGTTTACTATACATATAGAGACTTTGTTGTATTGGTAATGTACGGATATTACTGTAGAGGCAACATGCTTTGCAGAACTTAAACTATTATAAGAAAGGGGGACAGTAAACAAATATTAAAAGAATTTTGCTTTTAAGTTTTAAAAGTAGAGTTAAACATCTTTAACTCGAAACTTGTCTGCTAATTCAATGGATAGCTACAAAGTTCATTCCAGTTTTGCATGTCAGACACTGTCGTTTTGTCAGTAAGCGACCAACTAATCACACTATGTTAATGATTCCATATTTAACCGGTTAAAACTCATTTGATTTTAGTTCATTTTTATACTTGCGCAGGTATATTGTTGGTTTAGTAATAGTAAACACACCTGATTTTTGCTTGCTTTTTAAGATTTTTGAGTTCTTCCTAGAATGAAAATAAAAAATAAAATGGAGCTCTTTGTTGTTATTTTTGTTACTTCTGTAATTAGTTCTCAAATGTGAACAAGGCACACTATGTTAATGATTGGTCATGTAGACTGACTGACTTGGGCCACGCTTTTTCTTTTTGAAAGCCTACTCTTTTCCTTTTCGCTAGGAAGAAAATGAAAAAAACTTATTTCCTTTTTTTATTGGCAGTCACATTTATACATAATAATTTATCATCCGTATTTGTCAGACCGTACCTTTGCCTCTGTGGATACGCAAATCATGTATGGCGAGGGACACTTAATACATCTACTATTAGTAACTGCATAACGAATATGTAGTTAAAATTTGTATCTGTTAATTGATATATAACATACTGGGGTTGTATCAAAATCATATGGGATTAATTATACAAAGAAACAATGCAACATACTGTACTGAAAATAGTCCTTTCTCAAAGAAACAAACATAGCTGTAAACTGTAACATGTAATAACTTAAGTTTTTAAAAACATGTAATAACTATTAAATGCTAACTAATTTTATGCAGTTATATAATACTTCGTGTTGATAAAATAACTAACACACTACCATTTTTTCAAACTTATAATAACAAAAGGTGTAAATCAAAGGTAAACGGAATGCTAATTTTCTATATAATAGCAAGTTAGGGAGATCAATACAAAACCACTAAAAATTATCAAATATATTTTCTGTAGTCTGTAGATGCATTTATCCAAACCACGACAAGCACAGCCACCAATTAAATTTAAAATTTACAATGGATTATATATATATTTATTTTATTTTTATCAAACCATTATATATATATATATTATCGAGTAAACTGGTATATATATAGTAACACTTTTAATAACAAATAGTTGAAAAAATAAAAGAGTTACCGAAATAGTACAAAGACAGCTAGCTAATACAAGACCTGAAGCATCGAATCTATTGTCTCTCCTTGTACCAGGCAAACTAACGTGCTCTCCATTCACGTTACTCTTTGTAGTTTGTACCTTTTCCCCAAACTAATGTCTTCTTGTTTTCTTCGTTGGTTTTAATATGGATTTTTAGTAATAAAATCTTTCAATTGAAGATAAATCGTAAAGAAAAAAAACTCTCAACTAAAGATTCGACGAAAAGAACCTTTAATTAACTTTAATTTTTTTAATGTCAGTCACCTTTCGTCACAGTATTTTAGACGGAAAGCATTGACAAACATTAACGGAATTAAAATTGAGGATTTCTTTCATCAAAATTTTAGTTGAAAGGTTATTTTGTAATCCATTTTTAGTTGAAGGGGTTTACTACTAAATCCCCTTATAATATTAGGTAAAATATTATAGATATATGCATATATTTAGCGGTATAGTAGATCTGCTATACTAGTATAAATGTTTAAAATTAAAATCAAAATGGATTTGTGTCTTTTAATAGAAGTTTTCTAGTGTAATACCTTTTTTCCTGTCAACTACATCACTATAAGATTTAGCACAAAAAAAACTACATAACTATAAGATAGTATATACTATACAGTATATAATATTTTAGTTTGTTTTGAAACTACGTATGGTTAATATTAGGCCTCCAGTGGAATCGATTATCTTAACTGGCTATGTCTACGCAAAGTGACAAATTACTTTTGCATTAAACCATATTTTTATCGCCCACCAAACACGTAAATTTTAAAATATGACCTGATGAAATAGTTTTAAATCTGTAATGTTGGTTGTTAATTTCACCTGTCCTTAAGAAAAAGAAAAAAAAGCTCCATTTCTTGTCTTTATGATTTTCATCACATGATCTTTGTCTATTATTATTATTGTTTTAAATATTCTTCAAAATCAAATTTTTACATTGTTTATATATAAAACTGATTAATTACTTCATTTTGGTTCGATGATTGGTCTTCTTTGAATTGATTAATTGAACTCACAGGCCTTCGTGGATGCTTGGAATATATATTGATGCCACGGTGGAAATGCAGTGCAGACTTATCGTTGTCG
Source organism: Brassica oleracea var. oleracea (assembly GCF_000695525.1). Taxonomy (NCBI): domain Eukaryota; kingdom Viridiplantae; phylum Streptophyta; class Magnoliopsida; order Brassicales; family Brassicaceae; genus Brassica; species Brassica oleracea. The sequence continues at coordinate 11,728,503 of NC_027756.1, read as the reverse complement.
CAGCCATTGCATGGAGAAGCTGGTATTAATTGAAAAGGAAATTATGCAGCTGCGAATGCACACGCATTCTAAGGATATTAAAATTTGGAGAGGAGAGGGTGATAATTTCAAACCAAGTTTTAAAACAGGTCAGACATGGCAGATGACGAGACTCATATCGCCTGAAGTTTACTAGCACAAATGCATATGATTTCCTAGTGATACTCCAAAGTTCTATGTTGTCACATTCCGGGTCCGAGCCCAATTTTTAGTGACAAGGCCCGTGATGATTTGGCCTATATAGAGAAAACCCCTTCCTCTTTTATAAAAAGGAGACAGCCCCTTAGGTTTTCTCCAGAGACTCAAAACCAGCCCTGCCCAGTTAGAGAGAGAGCAGCCGCCGGCCACCAAACCACCACCGGAGCCACCGCGAGTCACCGGAGCACCGCCGGCGACCGTGTAATCTCACCGGAGAGGAGATCTCGCCGTGTTTCGATCCCTTCTCGTCGTTTTCTACTATTTTTCTTCTAGATCCAGCAACTGGTGAGGGTAAGGAAACCCTAATCACTCTCTTTAGATCTCTCATATCTCTTTCTTCTTCTTGATCTCTGATCTAGGGTTTGGGTGGAAACCAACTCTTTTTCTTGTAGATCTGGTTAGTAAGGATCCATAGAACTCAGATCTACATCAACTCTCATCTCATCTCGCAGATCTAGGCTAAGGTGAGGGCTTGTTGCAATCTCTATCT
>NC_027756.1:11724073-11727676 GCF_000695525.1 Brassica oleracea var. oleracea | reverse complement strand
GGACAAAACACGGGGAGACAAGACCAGATAAGTCAGCTGATGTGTACACATCTGAAAATGAGGCTTATGATTTGTTCAGAACGACTTTCTTGGCAAGTGAAGGCAATGAGACTGCTGAACAAGAGAATGCAGGAGCGTTTGAGGGGCCTGACAGTCCAGAAGAGGCTGAGTTCAGAAAGAAGTTAGAGGATGCAGAAACTCCGTTGTACCCGGAGTGTGAGAAATTTTCAAAAGTTGCTGCAATCATGGGACTTTACAGGATAAAGGTGAAGAGTGGGATGTCTGAGAACTATTTTGATCAGCTACTGTCCTTGGTTCATGACATGCTTCCCGTTGAAAATGTGCTACCTAAGTCTACTGATGAGGTGAAGAAGTTTCTGAAACAGTTTGGTTTTGGCTACGACGTCATCCACGCCTGCAAGAATGACTGTATTTTATATAGAAAACAGTATGAAGATGCGGTCAGCTGTCCAAGATGTAGTGAATCAAGATGGGAGAAGGATAAGCAATCTGGTGAGGAGAAGAAAGGGGTTCCTGCTAAGGTGCTTAGGTATTTCCCGATCAAAGACAGGTTCAGGAGAATGTTTAGATCAAAGCGGTTGGCTGAGGAGTTGTGTTGGCACTCCACTAATGCTTCTGAAGATGGAACTATGCGACATCCAGTGGATTCGTTGACTTGGGTGCAGATAAACAACAAATGGCCGGAGTTCGCAGCTGAGGCAAGAAACCTAAGACTAGGTATTTCAACCGATGGCATGAATCCATTCTCCATCCAGAACACCAACCACAGCACATGGCCTGTTCTCTTGGTCAACTACAATATGTCTCCAACGCAGTGTATGAGGTCCGAGAACATTATGTTGACCATGCTAATTCCTGGCCCAACCGCACCTAGCAACAATATTGATGTATATCTACAACCATTGATGGAAGACTTGCAGGAACTGTGGACAGAAGGTATACAAGTTTATGACGCCTTTAAGAAGGAGAGTTTCACTCTTAGAGCCATGTTGCTGTGGAGTATCACAGATTACCCTGGTTTAGGAACTTTAGCTGGTTGTAAAGTGAAGGGCAAGCAAGCGTGTAATGTCTGTGGGAAGGATACACCACATAGGTGGCTAAAGTTCAGTCGTAAACATGTATACATGAAGAACAGGAGGTGGCTCATGCCTAGTCATCCATACAGACGAAAGAAAGGATGGTTTGACAATACGGTTGAGGTTGGTTCTGCAAAGAGGATTCAGAGCGGTTCAGAAATATTAGACAGTATAAGGGACTTTAAAAACGATTTTGGAAAACTCTTACCTAAGAAGAGTAAGAGAAAGAGGAGTGAAGGAGATGAGGATGATGTTGTTTCAGCTGAGGAGTACGAAGAAGATCATGATATGTGGCGGTGGAAGAAAAAATCTATTTTCTTTGACTTACCTTATTGGAAGGTATTTTATTTGATTTACCTTCTTTAACCTATCTTATTAGTCTGAAATTGTTAATATTATTTATCTGCTGTGCACGTTGTGGAGCGGAGGAGGAATCAATCAATCATGTGTTTTTTGAATGTCCTCCTGCACTTCAGGTTTGGGCTCTCTCCAAGATACCATCAAATCCAACTATGTTCCCCACGAGCTCCCTTTTTACAAATATGGATCATCTATTCTGGAGAGTCTCTCCATCGATGGAGGATCATCAATTTGCATGGATACTTTGGTATATTTGGAAAGGAAGGAACAATAAAGTGTTTAGTAATTTGGACATGGATCCAAGAGATACGCTCAAATTAGCAGAAACAGAGTCAATACTTTGGGCTGATGCACAAAAATTGACAGAGACTAGGATTGGGTCCCAGGTTGCGGTTACGACTCTCCCACCAATTCCGGGGAGATGGTGTTTTACAAATGGTTCCTGGAAGGAGAATGAAGTCTTTTCTGGGCAAGGTTGGTTAAGTACTTTAGAAGGTTTCGAAGGGCTGTTAGGAGCAAGGAATGTCCGAGCTTGTATATCCCCTCTACATGCGGAGATGGAAGCACTAATTTGGGCAATGGAATGCATGAAAAATTTACGCCAGTTTCAGGTTACATTTGCAACGGATTGTTCTCAGTTGGTGAAGATAATTTCGGAACCAGAAGAATGGCCAGCATTTGCAAATTATTTGGAAGATATTAAGTCCCTGAAAGAGGTTTTCACACGTTCGGAGATTATCTATGTACCAAGAACGCAAAACTCAAGAGCGGATAGCCTAGCACGCAGTGTCAGGAAACAACCGTCATTTGTCGTTCACATGGATCAACATCTACCGGAGTGGTTCACAGAGTCAGTATGAGTCTGTAGTTGATGACACAAAAAAAAAAAACAAAAAATATTTATGCTAAATACTTGTAAAATTTCTTGTAGGATATGCCTGTGAGGCATAACATCGACGTGATGCACGTGGAGAAGAATGTGAGCGATGCCCTGTTGTCTATTCTGATGAATAGTTGCAAATCAAAGGATGGCCTGAAAGCGAGAAAGGATTTAGAAGATATGGGTATTCGAAGCAGCTTACATACACAAGTAAGGAGGAAGAGAACTTATCTGCCTCCAGCTGCGTATTGGCTCTCTAAAGAAGAGAAAAAAAATTCTGCAGAAGATTATCCAACTTCAGAGGCCCTAATGGATATTGTGCAAATATATCCAATTGTGTCTCACTGGATCCTCCTTCTATTGGCGGCATGAAGTCACATGACCATCATGTTCTTATGCAGAATCTGTTTCCGGTTGCGTTGAGAGGTTTACTCCCAAAAGGACCTCGGATTGCAGTGAGTCGTATGTGCAATTACTTCAACAGAATCTGTCAACGCGTTCTTGATCCTGAGAAGCTACTTGCTCTAGAAACAGAGATTGTGGAGACAATGTGCCAGTTAGAGAGATTCTTTCCACCTTCATTGTTTGATATCATGTTCCACCTTCCACTGCATCTGGCGAGAGAAGCACGATTGGGTGGCCCTGTACACTTCAGGTGGATGTATCCATTTGAGAGGTAAGTATATTGTTTTCATTAGAAGCTTAATTATTATATGAAGCGAATTTCAATATTTTAACCATCTTGATTTGCAGGTATATGAAGACACTGAAAGCTTTTGTGAAGAATTTCGCAAGACCTGAAGCTTGTATGGCAGAGGGTTATCTAGCTGGTGAATGTCTTGCATTTTGTATGGAGTTCTTACAGAAATCGGTACCAGTTGAGGAACCAATGACAAGAAATGAAGATTTAGAGGCACATGATAATGTACTTGAAGGGCGCCCTTTGCAAAAAGCTACAGAAGTGAAACTTACTGATAAGGAGAGAGATGTAGCTCATCGTTATGTCCTCATGAATACTGCAGTGATGGATCCTTATGTTCAGTAAGTGTGGATATAGATATTTTATGTTTTACTATCAGTGTAGATAACTGTAGATGAAGATATTTTTGCCTTTACAGGATGCATTTAGAGGAACTTCAAGCAAAAGATGGAAGATGTGCAAGAAATGGTACCATATTATGGAAAACTCATACAGAAAGGTTTTCGACATGGATAAAAGATAAGGTATGTGATCTGGTCATGGTAATGATATTGATATGTGATCTG
>NC_027756.1:11722887-11724068 GCF_000695525.1 Brassica oleracea var. oleracea | reverse complement strand
GTTCAGAAGAAGTGGAACAAGAACCAGAAACTGTAGAAGCCGAAGAAGAAAATGATGATGATGAAACACAACCACCCGAAGAACATGATCAGTACGAAACACAACCAGCTGAAGAAGAACATGACGAGGAAAATGTACAAGACGAAGAAGAAGAAGTCATTCCTAGCTTTGAGACACAAACACAGCAATCTGATAACCAAGTGAAGAAGACTAGAGGTCCAACTAAAATGCGAAAAGTGGCGAAACATATAGAGGACAAGGTAGATGTGGAGTTCAATTCTTTGGGAGAGCATGTTGGCCGTGGATTAGTGACACTGTCCTCATTCCTTGGTCCTCTTGTGAGAGAGCATGTGCCTGTATTGCTAGATGACTGGAGACATCTGGAAGAGAAAACAAAAGACGCTCTGTGGGAGGAAATACAGGTAATTCTGTTACCTATGTATATACATACACACGAGTTCAGTATTAATATGAATATTATGTACAGGGACGATTCAACTTGACAGAAGACTGGCAAAAGGATGTAGTCTTTAAGCAGATGGGTTGTTTGTGGAGGGCCTCTAAATCTAGACTCTCTTCCATAGTTAGAGCAGCAAAAAACAAGGCGCAACTACAGATAATTAAACCCAGCAACATACAATCGGTAACAGCTTGGAACAATTGGGTGAAAGGAAGATGTACTGCAGCTTTTCAGGTAACATTTTGTGTCTTGCGTATTTACATTTGGGTTATGTAAGTAACATTTATTAAAAAATGGTATTTGGTTTATGTAGGAACAAAGTAATAAGTACATGGAACTCAGGAAGGCTCAAATTCCCCACGCCACTAGTCGAAAAGGCATGAATCGGCTTGCAGAGGAGAAGGTATGTTTTACAATTTGAAATAATAATTGGTGTGTTATTGGGTTTATGAGATTTGATGACAACTACTTTATTTAACTTGTAGAAAAAAAACAGTTCTGATCCTAAGCTAGTCACTAGAACTAAGGTTTGGGTCGCTGGTCATACACATTCTGATGGAACACCCGTTCGTCAAGAATTTGCAGATACAATAGTAAGATTACTTGTAACAATAATATTGTTGGCTATAGAATACAATTTACATAACTTGTGTAATTTTTAATTGCAGGAGAAGATAAAGAGAATTGACAGTGAAATGGAATCAAGTTCAGCAGATAATAT
>NC_027756.1:11714357-11722003 GCF_000695525.1 Brassica oleracea var. oleracea | reverse complement strand
TCTATCTCCTTCTATTATTATCTCATCATGGTAGAAGTGTCTAGGTTGATCATTCATCCTTATTTGTTACTTTCTATAGATCTACTAATATAAATAACTATACATATGATATATATAAATATCTTGATGCTTGATGTGTGAAAAACATAGATCTATTGCTAAGGTTGTTAAAATATGGTTGAATGATGTTTGAGGATTGAATGTGATGATTGTATTGATTGGGGTTATTATTATAAGAGGATGATATCTTCATAATTGGGAGATGTAAATGAGTAAGAGAAAGGCTTTAAGGCCTATGTGTGCCGGTGTAACGTGGTGGAATGACATATATGTATGTCTCGGGCGTTACATCGTTTCTTGTTGGGTTATGTGGCAATCATTTGAGTTGGCATGATTCATCGCCGGAGCGGGCATGCGGCGTGCCTGTAAATGAAGTAACGTAGAAGCGTTATGTCGTGGAGACAACGTGGAACGTATGAACATGGTGGCGGATCAAGGGTGAACCGGTGTCGGTAACTTGATTGCGTGAAGGCGTGAGACAGCGTGATGTCGTGGAGACAACGCAACATGAAAGTTCTCACGCGACAACATGAGGAACGCGGGTACCGATTTAGGTGGCGTGGTCTCATTGTTGGCACCGCCGGGGTTTATCCTCGTTTCTTGTTGATTGCTTTCGATTTACAGAATGTTAAAGTTAGATGCTTATGCTATGTTGTGTGATGATTGTTGGTGATTGATTTCGGGGCTCCTGGAGCTTTCCTCACTGAGTATTGGTCGAAATAATCAGCCCTCCTTTCTTTTTCAGGTGAGTTCGAGGAAGTGCAGGAGTGATCGTCTCGGTGTGGTGCTGGTTTTCGGGTGTTTGGTTTTCTTTAAGTTATTTTATTTTAAGACTTAGTGATTTGGTTTTAAGCGTTTCCTATTCGTTTTAGTACGTTTTTGTAAAACATTTGAATTCGATCCTTGGGAATGAGATTTGCATTGGCCTATTTAAGTATTTTTATTGGTGAAGGCAATGTGAATTCATGCCGTTTCGGTTAAGCGAGATATGGGTGTGACATGTCCTGTCTGGCTGTCTTGGATAGTGATGCATAACAGGCTGGCTGTACTGGTGATCGTGTTCTGAAATAGAATTCGCTGGCAGACGCGAAATGCATACTTTGTTCCCATCCACTTAAAACGCTATAACATTTGTTTTTCTGCTGCCCTTTCTCGGAAGAAAAATGGAGTAATCTCTCCAGGAGTATTCTTCGAACAAGCTATTCATGTTCTTGGGACATAATTATGAAAGCTCTGGTTAATGGAGTAAGAGATAAGACACATATGTTTCTGTTACGATATGTGTTTCAAGCAGCTGTACATTTGATATGGAGGGAGAGAATTGGACGCAGACATGGCAAAAATCATCAGACTGCGACTATAATCTTTGGTTTCATCCACAAACTGGTTCGAAAAGGATCCGTCACTCATCCGAGGAAGACGAACCCGCTTTGATAAGGCTATGATAGCTTGGTTTGCTTCCCGACAGTCCTAGCAAATTACTTTAGGCTCAACTTTTTTTCCATTTCTATTCATACTAGAACAATGACAACCATACCACACATGATGTAATTTTTTTTTGTATAAATTTTATATTCTTAAAAAAAAAACTAATTAATTCAGCTGAACATACACCTATCCCTTATATATTAATTGAGAAACATTACAACCTTTAATTATAGCCACGTGCCATCACCAGAATGAAATTCAAAATCCTTAGAAAATATGTTCGTCTAATTAAGTAGGAGTTATTGGTTGTTGTATTTTAATGGATTTGAAAATCCGAACTAAATCTAGTGTTATTGGTTCTATGATTTTCAAATCTGTATTAAAATCATGTGTTATTGGTTTAATGATTCATAAATTCTGTATCAAATCAAGTGTTATTCAATCGTACGGATTTACTAATATATTTGATTTTATAATGGATTTGAATGGATTTGTTTGGATTTTTTAGTTAAAAATACAAAGACTCAAATCCCAGGGAAAACCTCCGGATTTGCATATTTTACTTGGATTTATAAATACTATATGGATTTCTAAATCAATCAAAATATATAAACCAATAACACTGTATATATTATACTTTTCATTAAACTAATCATAAAAGCTACTGAATTACCAAATATGACTAATATATATATGACAATTAATGATTCTAATAATAAAGATTTGATAACAATTTATATCTCATCCACATTTTTTGTTTAATTTTATATTATTAAAATAAGTTAAACAATCAAATTAGCTATAAAATATAATTTTTTTCGTATATATTATATTTTAAATTTTAAAAAGCGACAAAATTACTAAAACTGTTAAAATTATTATGTTAAAAATTAATGATCAATGGTTTAACATCCCTCATATATTAATAGAGAAACATTTAAAAAGTTTAGAACATGTAGTTTGTACTAACTAAAAAAATATCATGCTGAGTTGTCACGTAATTAAAATGTTAATTTGTTTACGTGGCGGCTTGAAAATCAATTGAGAATTTTGTTAGTCTAAAATTAAATTGCTAGAGAATGTTATATTATATAGTATGTCTATTATGGACCATTCATTTATCAAATTGAAATTTATTATATATTATTTCCTTAAATAAAACCTACGGAATTACTTAATATGATTATGATATATATAATAATTAATGATTTTAAATAACGAAGATTTAATAATCTGTATACTTTCTATCATTTTTGTTTAATTATTTATTATTAGAATAAATTACACAATTATATTAATCATATATTTAAAAATTAGTTTTTTTGTATATGTTGTATTTTGAATTTTTCAAAACGAGTATAAATTACTAAAACTGTTAAAAATCTCACATAAACTTTTGTGATCAATGTTTAATTTTTTTTCTATAATAAGATACAACGATAATAAAATCATATAAATAAATAATTTTATTTTAATAGGTGTTTATGTTAATATATATATACTTCATATCGTTTACATTTAATTATATATCATATACGATATATAAGATTGATTATTTTGATTTATTTATCCTAAAATGATTGTGAATAAACACGAGCAGTCATTTGATTTATATGTGCAAGCCAATTTATTACATAATAGTAACTGATTTCTTAGTTATTTAATATATAATTATTATTTTATTATTTCATAATATGCAGAAAAATATATTATAAGTAATAAGTATAAAATATTTATCTGCACAAGACGCATATCTTAACCTAAGTATGTATCTCTTTAATAATTTTGAATCTTAAACATTTTCTAAATCCCAGGCCAAAATAAAAGAAAGAAATGAGAATAAACTCAAAAATCAATATTTATATCGAACAATAACCAAAATGACACAAAAAAGAGAAAAATATCGAAGATAGATAGGATTGGCACGTGAACGTAAACTTCTCATAACTATAATTAACTTTTAAATTGCTAAATCATGATATAAAACCGAGCTGGCATAATTTCATTGTAACCAAATAGTAGGTATGAGATTCTTCGGCCCAAATGTTAGGCTTTTATACGATAAATAATATTTTGACATAAAATATTTTTAAAAGGGATCAGTTCATTAGTAAACAAATTATGTAATTAATAATTTTTTTTTTAAATTTTGTTTAAGGACCAAAAATATTAATTCGATTAATAATATAAATTTTATTTTCCATACGATATTTCTTAAATAATTTTGAGATAAATTTATACTGCCCATGTCTTATTGACATAATTAAATTGGGTCACATGTTGGAAGAGCCCACTAGTCATAGGAATACAATACAACCATAATATATGGGATTTAATGCTTCATTACACTCGCCTTACGAGGGTATGAATATCCAAATTTCTGAACCCATAACAAGTCTAAAATCAATATTCGTAAGCCTCAATTCAAGAAACAATTCATACAAATACATTCACAAGTCACAACCATATTCTAAAGTTATGAAATTTTCTACCAAGTTATTTAACTATTGATTACAAGATGATCAAATGTAGCAGAATCACACATCAGAGTATACTATAACAGAACAACATATTTTCGGAAAAACCATAAGGAAAGTTAAATCCGTATGTGAGTTAAAAACTGTAATGTTATCACTATCCCTATATTGTAGATGTTAGTGTTACATCCCTTTCTTTGATTTATACATTGATAGTTAATGATCCAGAAACTTTTTAAATCAAACGATATCTAATGATTAGTAAACATAAAATATGATTAAATCTAAGAAAAGGGCTACTGAAATGGAATGAAACAAAAAGGATTGATGATAGTGTAGTGAGATGGTCTCCACACATTGTACCTTGCAACCTCCAAAATAAAAGTCGTCATCACAGTGTCGTGGCTCATGAGTCCTTTGGGCTTTGGCCCACACTACAAACAAAATGTCGTTGAAAAATTTAATCGCTTCTCGACAAGCAAAACAATTTACTTTTCGAGTTTTTATCAATAAATTACATCGTTTTCTTCTTTTAAGAAAGTAACAAATTAAGAAAACAAGAATAAAACATTTCAGATTTTAACGGGATAATGATAAATTCGAGAAAAAACGAGCATCTTTGTTATTACCAAAGGCCAATAATATCCACAGTGATGACGATAAACCCATCGATAAAAACCACAGAAAGTAAATATAATAATTGTAAAATAAAAATCAGCACTAAAATCTAAGCGATGCGCATTTATTAACTTCTGGCACTGTCAATTACATTCACGAGACTCGAGCAACTACCTCCAAAATCTCCGGTCAGGGCCCGTTAAAACCCGGTTTAACCGAAAACCCGACCCGGTTTTCGTCTTTATCCTCCTTCTGCAGTGATAGAGCATCGCCATTCTCTCGTTTGAGCCTGAGATTTTGACCCGACCCGATTAGGTTTAACCCGAAAACCCGACCCGGGTTCAGTCTTTTATGCTCCTTCCGCAGTGATACCATCGCCAGTCTCTCTCTAGTTTGAACCTGAGATTTTGACCCGACCCGACCCGACCCGGTTTTCGATCCTAACCGTCATGGACTTCTCTACAACGACGACGACTACTTCCACGGCGGCGAACGGTTACAGCTCGCCGCGAGACTCATCAATCCCTTCGAGCTTCACGAAGTTCAACTCCGCTTTAACGGCGGGCCTTCTCAATCCGATGTCTCCTCCTCCTCCTCCTCCGGCGATGCTAGACAAGTCCCGAGCGAGCCCGACGCTATTCGAGATGATGTCCAGCGAAGCCGGATCTCCGGTTCAGATCCAGAACCTCGCGCTTCCGTCTTCGTCGAGGACGACGAACGCGAACAGGAGCCATCTCGTCATCTCGGCTCAGGACAAGCAGGCGCTCGCAATGCAGCGGATTTCGAATCTTTTAATGACTCGGAGCCCCGGGAACCAGTTCAACGACCCGGCTTCGAGCGACGTGAAGCTGACTCTGAGCTCTAAAGACGGGATTAGCATCACGATGTGCGTGCACAGGCAGATTCTCGTAGCTCACAGTAGGTTCTTCGCTGTGAAGTTGTCTGATCGATGGTCCAAGCAGCAGATGGCGCCGTCGTCGTCTCCCTACATTGTCGAGATCTCTGATTGTGATGACGTGGAGGTTTATATAGAGACGTTGATGTTAATGTACTGTAGGGATCTAAGGAAGAAGATGATGAGGCAGGACGTGTCTAGGGTTCTTGGTATCTTGAAGGTTATTTGTTAAAAACTTTATAATGAAAGATTGGAATCTTGAAATCTCAGATTGTTGTTTCTGTTCAGGTTTCGGCAGCGATTGGGTTTGATGCTGGAGTGCTGTCGTGTTTGGAGTATTTGGAAGCAGCACCGTGGTCTGAAGATGAAGAACATAGGATTGCTTCGTTGTTGTCTGAGCTACACCTTGAGAACGTAGGAGCAACAGAAGTTTTGAGAAGGGTCTCTGTAGAAGCTAGTCAGAACAATGGCAGCAACGATGAGGTGCTTCTGAATCTTTTGCATATAGTTCTCGAGGGGAAAGACGAGAAGGCGAGGCGTGACATGAAGACGCTTGTTTCGAAAATGCTTAGAGAGAACTCGTCTGGTAATGATCTTAGGAAAGAGTCGCTGTATCTGGCTTGTGATGGTTGTTTGCATAAGCTTAAGCGTCAGTTTCTACAAGCGGCGGAGTCTGATTTGGAGAATGTAGATCAGATAGCGAGACAAGCGGATAACCTGCATTGGATTTTGGATATTTTGATCGATAGACAGATCGCAGAGGATTTTCTTGTTATGTGGGCTTCTCTCTCTGAGCTGTCTGACGTGCACGGTAAGGTTCCCGTTGTTCACAGGTTTGAGATTAGCAGAGTGACGGCGAGGATCTTTGTTGGGATTGGAAAGGGGCAGATTCTGACACCGAAGGAAGTGAGGTGTTTGTTGCTGAGGAACTGGTTGACACCTTTCTATGACGATTTCGCGTGGATGAAGAGGGCGTCGAAAGGGCTGGATCGGTATTTAGTGGAGGATGGTTTGAGCAATACCATTCTCACTCTTCCTCTTGCTTGGCAGCAAGAGTTTTTCTTGGCGTGGTTTGATCGGTTCTTGAACTCGAACGACTGTCCTAATATCCAGAGAGGCTTTGAAGTTTGGTGGAGACGGGCGTTCTGGAGAAGGAAAGAACAGAGTCAGGAGGAGCCTGCTCGGCTAAGAAACATAGCTTCAGCCACTGATAACTCTTGAGAGATCTGTTAAACCATGTGTTTATTCCACGTCTACCTTTGCCTTGTTTCTTAAGGATCAGACAATGGGGAAGAAGATGAATCTTAAATCCAAAAGAGAAGGTAATCTGAGGTCTTGAACTCGGGATTGGGGATTGATGAATGGAGGGAGGTGTGCAAGCTTTATCGGAATTTAAGACATCGATCACGATTAGAATTAGTTTTTGCATGAACATGATCGTTGGAAGTAGTTTTCATTTTGATTGAAGCAGAGCTCGATTTTTGTACATCTCTCTCTCTTAAGTTTTCTTAATTTCCAATGTATCTGAAAAGTAACTTTGAAGTCGAACCCTTCTCTATGCTTTCTCTGCTTTTGTTACGGTTTTAATTCTGATTATAATCTTGGTCAATTTATCACGCATCTAGATGAGGTTCTTTGTCTTCTTGTTTCGTACTACTAAAATGATGTTGAAAATCTATTGCTTCACGTACACCATTTGAGGACATTTTAAGTTTGTAGTAAGTACATAAACAAAGACTCGAAGGTATCATGCCATAACAGAAAGAACATTAGCAAATGTTTTCAATCTCAAGTATGGTCTTGAAGCTAATATCTTCATTAACAACGTTATGCCTGATACGGACATCAAAAACAGTGACTACCTGAAGAAACAAAGGGTATACTACAGATGTGTATATACAAGAAACACTACAAGAAAACAGCTGTATTCTGACGGACATTCCGACGGAAAATGAAATCCTCGGAATTTCCCGATTTTGGGTTTCCTCGGAATATACCGACGGAATTCCGAGGAAATATCAATCCGTCAGAATATTCCGAGGAAATTCCGAAGAAAAATGTGTTCCTCGGAAAAAACCGATGAATTCCGAGGAAATATTATAGGGATTTTACAAAATTCCGAGGAAATTCCGACGAACTAGTGATCGATCGATGCGTTTTTGGACATA
>NC_027756.1:11702795-11712640 GCF_000695525.1 Brassica oleracea var. oleracea | reverse complement strand
GAAGTTTATCCCTCGGAATATTCCGACGACATCTTCCTCGGAATATTCCGAGGAATTTCCGACGAACTTGTGGTCCTCGGAAATTCCGAGGAAATAGGGTTTCCTCGGAATTCCGTCGGAAATTTCCGAGGGATTTCCGAGGAAAGATGAATTTATGAGGAGTTATTTCCGAGGACTTTTTTTGTCGGTATGTCGTCGGAGTAGCGTTATTCCGACGACATACCGACGATTTTTTCCCTTAGTATGCTGCTGTTTTCTTGTAGTGAAAATGTAAAAGCTCTTGGTTGATCTTCAGGATAGACATGTTTGACTTTTTTTTTTTTTTTTTTAATAAAATGTGAAATTTATTGATCTGTGTAAAGAATGGCCATTTACAAGAGACTACAAAACTCTAGAAGAAAACTTTACAAAGTATAAACTTTTTCTGCCATGGTATTATCCTGTGACCGCAAACCATCTCTGCATCAGTCCAGCCAACTTATGCTCAGACTTATACCGAAGGGATGTGATTCTATTCTTCACTGCCTTGTCGACGATTCGAACCACTTGTTGCACTGTACGATAGCCAGTCTGATGTCTCCTCTCATTTCTTTCCTTCCACACATGATAGATGCAGGTTTGAAAGACCATTTTTACCAGGATCTTGTCTAGCAGCTGAAGGTTGTTATTGCTCACAAACTGCACAGTATGCATCCAATCTGGATCAGTTCTGCTACATGTAAGTCTGTTCGCAAGAGTATCCCATACCGTAAATGAGTAGGGACAGGGGAAGAAGATATGGTCTCTAGTCTCATCACTCTCTCCACAAAGAACACAACCCTGCTGAATCCCCCAAGCTCTCATCCTGTCACCGGTAGATAATATGTTTTTCACAGCCAACCAAACAATGAAGGAGAACCTTGGCACTCCTTGTGTGAACCAAACACTCTTACTCCAGAATACTACAGGCCTTCGGTCTCTAATTTGATCCCATGTTTTAGCTGATGAAAAACATGTCTTATAGTTGTCATCTGAATGTTTCCATAGCACTACATCTCCCCCTCGTTCTTCATCTGGTACCGGCTCAGCCTGTATACGGGCATGAAGCTCATGATAGTGTTGGCTTCTCTGTCCCCTAACCCTCCACTCTGATTGTTTAGCTGCATCACTGACCCGAGCATTGCGAGCTATACCCAGATAAAAAGTTCCGACGTTACCCGTGATGTCTATAAGTCTTCCCATACGCAACTAATCATCAAACCAGAAAAATGCAGTTCTTCCATCATTTACCTCAAACCTCATAAACTCATACACCAGCGGCCTCAGCTTCAAGAGTTTTCGCCACATCCAAGAGCCTCTCTCATCCTCCTTGACATGTTTGACTTTAAGCAAAGAGTTAACAAAGTATATCTTATATTGTACCAATGTTAATACCTCTTGAAGATGGTAATCCAAACCCCATAAAACAAATATCTTGGAGACAAACAAATGTATACGCATAATAACGTAGATAACAAATATTTATCTGGCAGTTGTTAAGTTGACGAAAGTGAAAAATGGTATAAGATTACATTACAGTTGAGCTTGTTAAGTTTACAAACGCTTTTCACATTCTCCAAAACTTGCACATTAATAAACGCATGAACCCAATGAGAAAAGGTACTCCCTCCGGTAGATCCTAAAATCTACACTAAGTATTTGATAGTGTTTGAGATATAAAACTAGGGAAGAAAGAAATTCTTGGACGACAATATCCTCAGAACACAACGATAGAATTGGATTCGAGTTGACAAGAATGGACTTTATTCTTATGTCGAATAACATCGAGATCTCGGAGGAGAGAAAGATCGTGACTGAACTCGGGGTTGAGCTGCCTACGTACCCGTTAAGGGATCAAGTCTAAATGTAGTTCGATTATGTTCATCTCGAATGAGAGGTCGGTTTCATCGGTATTGAGTGAGATATAAATGTCATTGTATGAAAAACAAGCTCCGGCCATTATCATGATATCGGTTTGGCTATCTCGAGCGAGAGATCGGCTTTGTCAGTCTCGTACCGTTTATGAATGTTTGATGAGTCCTTAAGGACTCGGGCAGGCTGGTTACATACTAGATCAGACATAGTATGAAGGGCTCTCGTCCTTCATCAATCATGGATGCGTATCATCGTGACGTAAGGATAACGTCTCTACAACCCGTCTTCTCGTTGAGGTGTCTTGAGAGAAGAACTTTAGTCTGATCAAATACATGGCTGTACTTGATCCGTAAAGCACTCAGCAGCAAGTCGTTGATCCCCTCTCTTTGTCTTTACAAGTAGAATAATATAATTGTGTTTTGTTGAGCTCGTGAGATCTCTTTTCCTCAGGTTCTCTTATGGGAGCTCTCGTTCTCTCCAGCCGGACCCCCTTTACCAGAGCTACGTCTCTGCCCTTTATAGAAGATCTTGCCTCTGTCCCCCTTGGTTTGTTGCTGCACGTGCTCCTCAAATACAGCACATGCTTCCTTATTTTTAGGGATGTCGAGACCGTTTCTCGTGGAGTGTTGTTACCTTTCTTTGACTTGTTCATCTATCGTCGGTTTAGTCTTTAAACTATTTAAATCATATCGGGAAGAATGTTCCGCCTCGAGCTCGTATGTTCGACATGGGTCTCCTCTTTGTTCTGGGTCGCGCGGCCCACACTTCCTTCGGCCCATTCGGAACATGGACCAAAATTGGGTCTAACACCTCCGTTTCGTTATGTAAATAGTTTTGCTTAAAAGCACGGGTATTAAGAAACTTTAACCTTTTCTAAAGCAGCAATAAAAACATTTATTTATTTATTGCACACATACGTTTTGTTTGCAACATTTAATTAGAGAGAGATTATTGTTAGTAATAAAATTAATAAAAAAATTGAAAACTAACGACAAGGTTTTAAGTTTTTAGTGGAATGTTGTTTATTTAAATTGTTTTATTTCTTTGGGCTTTGAGAACATCTTATATTGCGAAACAAATATTTTTTTGCTAAAACTACTTACATATAGAAATGAAGAAAGTATTTATCAATACATTTTTCATACCTCTGCTTTACTTGATTCATTGGTAAGGGTGCCATTAGCTCCGACCTTAGAGCATCGGTATCGGGGGCCCTTAGGCCCGTCCCGTTGTTTTAAATGGATCGATAATAAATGAAAAAGAAATTAGAAGAGAGTGGGACGGGCCTTTAGTAAGGGCTGTTCGGGCTCGTCCCGTAGGCGACATGGCAGCACGGGAGTGGGCGATGGAATCCGTGTTGTTGGGCTGTTTTTCTCCTCGAGGATTCCGAAATCGAATTCAAAAAAAAAAATCAAAAACTCGATGGCGATGGCGAAGGCGATGGCGAAGCCTTGATCTCCAAATCCATCTCTTCAAATCGAAAGCCAACCCTGCGTCTTCTCTCTTTCACTGGAGTGGGAGATCTCTTTATCTCCCTTGGCGAGGTCGCAGCTTCCGGCGTCGTTTGATCCCCCGATCCTCCTCCAATGCTCAATCCACATCGGTTCGCTTCCGTTCCAATACGACGAGAACCAATCCTCTCCAAAACCTTTGAGAATCGTCCCAACAACAAAAAAAACAATTTTTGTTTTTCAAGTCCGATCTGATTTCAAATTTTTTTTAGGGTTTTCTCGAAATTCGACGACTAAAATGGTATTTATCCGATGTTGTTTGATAGATTCGATGGCAAAAAGATATAGATTCATTGGTTTGAGAACAATTGTATAGATTCTAGGGTTCGGCAATTTATGATAGTTCGTATAGATTTCAAAAGCTTTCTATGGTTCGATTGTATGATTGTTTCGTTGTAGCTTGTGTGATTGTTTCGTTTTGATTGTATGATTATTTAGTTGGTAAAAAAACATCCTTGTTCGGTTCAAATTTCTATGTTTGATTGTTTAGTATAGATTTGATAACTCTTTCTGGTTATAAAATTTCTTTGTTGTGTACGTGAATGTCTTTGATAACTCTTTCTGGTTATACCTTTTGACTTTTTTTTGTAGAAAGAGTTCATAGTTTAAGTCAAGACGGTATACTGTCATATTCTATATGCAAATTGGCCCTCAGTAATCGTATAGATTTGATTCGTATAGACTAATAGTTTAGAGTTTGATTCGTATAGATTTAAATATCTCATGTCATTTGTCTTCATTAGCTTTCTTCATGAGACTTTGCATTTTCCATAGTTTGTAGTTTATAGATTAATGTTTATATTAAATGCTAGATATATATTTAAGCCACTGATGTTTAAAAAGAAAGTTGATAGCTTTTTAGTTGTGTAATAACTTGGGATTTGAGATTTCTTGTTCGGAGTTTGCTATTAAGGCGGTGATGTACTTTTATTCTTCACTTCCTCCTATTTAAATATCTTATCTTTTCTCTCTTCTATTATCTCATTAGTCTTTCTCCAAGAAATCTCTTATATTTTCTTACTGTTATGGATCCAAGCAATCTTCGTAGCCAGTCCTCTAGCTACGTAGGACTGCTTCACAGTCAACAAGGTAGCGTTTTCCATGAAAACTTTCCTTATGAAAGTTTTCATTCTAGTGTTAACTTTGGAGAATCACAGACTTTTCCGGCTTTCAGTTCACAACAATCTCAAGACGCACCTAGTGGAGACACCAGTAAAGACACCAGCAGCCCGTGTTGTAAGACGCAAATGGAATCCAGCAGATGACGAGGTGCTGATCAGTGCGTGGCTTAACACTTCCAAGGATGCTATTGTTGCAAATGAGTAGAGGTCGGGGGCCTTCTGGAAACAGGTTTCTGCTTATTATGCATCAAGTCCTCATGGAAGAGAGGATGGTGTGAGAGAACACGGTTGTTGCAAGAAGAGGTGGCACAGAATCAATGAAGTATGCTTATTATGCATCAAGTTCTCATGGAAGAGAGGATGGTGTGAGAGAACACGGTTGTTGCAAGAAGAGGTGGCACAGAATCAATGAAGATGTTAACAAGTTCTGTGCCTCATACTCGGCAGCAGAGCGACAAATGAGAAGTGGTGAGACTGACACTGACGTTCTGAAGAAGGCGCATGACAGTTTCTTCTCTGATCAAGAGCACAAGTTCACACTTTAACATGCTTGGTGTGTGTTGAGGTATGAACAGAAGTGGCTCAGCCTTACCACACCCACGGCGGGTGGCGTTTCGAAGAGGAAGAATGTAGAGATAAATTCCCAAACTTCTACCAACGAAGGCTTCGTTGATATTGAGAGCAGGCCCGAATGTGTCAAGGCTGCTAAGGCTAAAAGAAATACGGGTAAAGGGAAGTCCGTGGCTGAGATTGCGACCGTTTGGGAAATGAAGAAGGACGATTTAGTGAGGAAGGAGAGACTGTCGAGGCTAGCAATACTAGACACGCTCCTTGGCAAGACTCAACCATTCAGTGAGGCGGAAGATGTTGTGAAGAATAAGCTCCTAGCCGAGTTATTCTGAAAAAAATTATGAAGAAGATGTCTCTTTATGTCTTTAATTTTCTGTATGCTCTATGTTCTTGTTTGGTTTTGCTCTATGTAATTCCGGTTTCCTTAAATGGGTTCTTATAAATGAATCATTTTATTTTAATGTGTTTGCTCTATGTTTGTGTATAGCTCTTTATTTCTAACTTTATAGCTCTATGTGTATCTAATTTAAATTTCGACAATGTATGCAGGTTAAGTAACTATGGGACATTACAGCTATACGCAGCCATCAGATGACGAGGATTTATTTGGAAACAATGACGACATTGACTACAGCGAGACGGATGATCTCATACGACGTGACCAAGCTGAGTTAAGCTTGGAATGTAGTTCACAAGTTCACTACCCACCGCAACCGGAGGTTGACTTTGGTTTCTCGCAGGTTTGCTATTGTGGTGCTAAGCCACTGCTTGCAACGTCTAACACTAGGCAAGATCAAGGTATGTGCTAGTTAGTTACTGACTTGCTTATGTGCTACTTTGTGTATGTGCTTAGCTAGTTTTGCGTATGTGAAACAGGGAGAAGATATTACACTTGTGCGAAGAAAGACGACGGCGAATGCCATGTCTACAAATGGTGGGATGAGGCGCTGATGGAGGAGATGAGAGCCAGAGATATACACGTGCTTCAGCTGGGTGAAAAGGTAGAAAGCCTAACCCTTTTGACTGACTATGACACAGAGCAGAAGATACGAAACCTAGAGAAGATTGTGGGTGATATGGCTAAGTAGAAATCTTCTTTTAGTTATGGGTTTGAGTGCTTTGTAATAGGCATAGTTGTTCTTGTTGTTGTAATAGGCTTGATGGTTATGTTTGGATAATTTTAACTATTTAATCGATGTATTTTCTCGGATGTAACCGATATGGTTTTGTACTCTTTTATTTGGGATGTAACCGATATGGTTTTGTACTCTTTTATTTGTGCTCGTAACCAAATAGAATGGTTGACCATAAGTCACATGATCTTATTTGTAACATAAGTCATAAGTTAGATTGTTTATACACATGTTTATTTCATTTATAACCATAAGTCACAAGTTGGGTTTCTTTGTAAAAATAAGTTACATGATCCAAAGCCACATGTTTATTTTGCTTTCTACCAATAAGTCACAAGATGTACTAAAGAGTTTATATCAATATTCATTCACGGGAGGATTCGTAGAGACTTCTTCTTTATCATATAAGTATTGAAACTTCTTCTCTCATTACAAATGTGGAAAGTCTCATCTTCTCTAAATTTCTAAACATTTTTTTTCTGTTGTAAAAATTGTCTATGGCTTCTTCTTCCCATTATCATTACCACAAAGATGATGATGATGAATTAGATGACGTATTTGAAGAATTTGATTTCAATCCAAAACCAAAAGAGCGGAAAACACGAGTTTTTATCGAGAGACACCGGGAGGAAGGACATCAGAAGCTCTGGAATGATTATTTTAGCGAAACTCCAACATACCCACACAATGTATTCCAGCGAAGGTTTCGAATGAACAAAGCATTATTCTTGCGTATTGTGCATCGTCTCTCTATAGAAGTTGAGTATTTTCAACCCAAAGTAGATGCAACCGGACGGTCGAGTCTAACTCCGCTCCAAAAATGTACCGCATCAATTCGTCAATTGGCGTATGGTGGTGGGTCTGACACAGTTGACGAATATGTCCGAATTGGTGAAACAACAGCTCGAAGATGTTTGCACAATTTTGCCGCGGGAATAATCAACTTGTTTGGCGATGAATACTTAAGACGTCCCACACCGGAGGATTTGCAAAGACTACTATATATTGGAGAACAATGTGGGTTTCCAGGGATGATTGGAAGCATCGACTGTATGCATTGGGAGTGGAAGAATTGCCCCACGGCTTGGAAAGGAATGTATTCACGAGGAACCGGAAAACCAACGATTGTCTTGGAGGCGGTAGCTTCATATGACCTCTGGATATGACATGCGCTTTTTGGAGCTCCAGGTACTATGAACGATCTTAATATTCTCGATCGATCACCCGTTTTTGATGACATTATTAACGGAATAGCGCCACAAGTTAACTTCTATGTTAATGGTAATCCATACTATTTGGCATATTATCTCACGGATGGTATTTATCCAAAATGGGCTACTTTTATTCAATCTATCCGACTACCACAAGGTCAGAAGCATTCATTATTTGCTCAAACCCAAGAAGCTGTGCGAAAAGATGTCGAGCGTGCCTTCGGAGTCCTACAAGCTAGGCTTGCCGTTGTTAGAAATTCATCTAATATTTGGGATAAAGAAAAAATAGGAAATATTATGAGAGCATGTATCATACTCCATAATATGATTGTCGAAGATGAACGATCATCAGGAACTGAGGACAACGTTCATGAATTTGAAGAAAGAGAGGAGGTTGCTACATTTTCCGTCAATATGCCTTCACCTATCGTGAGTACAATTAATCGTCGAACAAGCGTTCGTAATAGACAAGTCCATGAACATTTAAAATATGATTTGATTGAAAATATTTGGGCTAAATTTGGACATCTTACACATAACATATAATTTATAAGTTCCTATTTGTATTGGAATAAATGTTTGTGTGTGTGTTTTTTTTATTATGATGTTTGGTATTTTTTTTTCAACTTTGTAATTTTCTTAAGATTTCAATTTTAATGTTAAACTTCTCTTTTATATGTTTTATTTAAAACTTCTTTTTATATGTAATTCATTATTAAAATAATAAATTAATTAAATAATAACCTAAGGGATCAGAAAAGTCCCACTAATAATCTACCAAATTTTTCAATGTCCTTAGCTTAGGTACCTTAACATATAAACTTAATAAAAAATGCTAAGGGCTCGTGGGTTGAGTCCCACCAATACCAATGCCCTTAGCAGCTATTCAGCAGGGAAAGGAAGTGTCAGCTCTCCTAGCTGCAAATTCCATGACACAAGTGTAAGAGAAAGTATATAGTCAAAACATGTACCCAAAAGACAGTTTTTTGTAATCAGAAAAACTACACAGTGGTTCAAAAGACAGTTTTATAGTCAAGGTGGTTTGCTTCGAGGATGAACACTTAGAGCATTTATTTCATCCTTTCTTAGATTCCTTTTACATTCTTTAAGCTATAGAAAATTTCTCAAAAACGAAGCAATAGATGTAACAAAAGTCTTGTTTGAATATAATTTCACATTCATTCAAAAAAAAAAATTGAAAGTTGTCCCACATCAGGAAATTAGTTTGATAAAGAAAGAAAGAAATTGAGAGTTGTCCCACATCAACTAGTTGGGGGAAATGAGGGAATGATTAGTTGGGTATAAAAGGATTAGCGTTGAATTAGTTTTAAAGCATGATCCTTCAGGCAAGTTAAAAGGGAAGTGATGAGTGGTTAATAGCTCGCTAATAATGCGAGAAGAGTGTTTCGCTCAGCCTGTTACGACAATTGAGCGCTCTCAATAGTCAAACCATCTGATCCCTCTTCTGAAATAATAACTTTTTTTTTCGATAACCGTGGTATGATCTCAAAAATTTTCTAGGCCCAAAAACTAATCACCACGAATCCACATAATCTACGTTTTCGTACCACTTAAGGTGCTCCGAGTGGCCAAGGAAAATAAAACCTATGACAGTACTCACAGCTGTGAACCCTTACCATTAGGCCAAAAATACTTGGTTCTGAATTAATAACTTTTCTTTTCTTTTAAATTTTTGTATTTTAAACCTGTTTTCTTTGAGTTTAACATTTTTAATGCTGATGCCTTTTCCCCCTTGAAAATAGTGTTTGTAAGTGATTATTAGTCAATAATTTTCACAATATTTATAATAATTTTATGATTTCTATTTAAATAGAAAAAATGTTAAATTAAAAAACAAAATACAAGGATCTATATTATATTTTTTTTTGGCTCTCTAGAGGACCATATAAGAAAATGATCCATTTTTCTATTTATTTTGTTTAAACGTCAAGGTTGACTAAGAAACATGATGGTTGTCGTAGTTTCTTGAAATTTGATAACACAGTTTCGTGATGTTAAAAAAGAAAAAGAGAATATAATCTCTTTTGAAATTTCTCCTTTCATCATGCGTTCTGCGTCATTGCACACATTATCATAGGGACCGAAAGTCTTTAAAAACCAATAATCTGGGAACTAATCTCTTTTTGTTATGAAACTAGAGAATGAAATCGATCTATGTTTCTCTATTATTCACAAACATAAGTAACCCTTTATATATAGGAAATTATACCGTCATAGAATAATGAAAAAACTAAAGAAAGGAAATACAAATATGGAAAGAGTACAAATCATAATCTAATAAAGAAAATGCAAGATACCGATTCTCTCTCTCTCTCCTCACGGTCGACTCTCCCTCTATCTAGCATTGGGCCGGTTATGGACATCCACAATATGATTTATAACACT
>NC_027756.1:11701328-11701688 GCF_000695525.1 Brassica oleracea var. oleracea | reverse complement strand
AGTATGCAGTTACAACATCCATTAACCGCAAGTCTAATTTCTCTCTTATAGCCAAACTTATCAGGAATCTAAAAGTATTAGCATCCACCACAGGGGAGTATGTCTCCTCATAATCGATTCCTTGTCTCTGTGAGAATCCTTGTGCAACAAGCCGTGCTATATATTACGACCTTACCGTGTTCATTTTTTTTCCTCACAAAGACCCACTTATAGCCGACTGGCTTAACATCATATGGTGTCCGGACTTTTGGTCCAAAGACATCTCTCTTTTTTAAAGAGTTTAACTCCACGTTTATAGCTTCTTTCCATTTGATCCAATCTGATCATTGAGTGCACTCATAAATATGTGGGTTCATGATC
>NC_027756.1:11700088-11701066 GCF_000695525.1 Brassica oleracea var. oleracea | reverse complement strand
GTGTCTAGGGTTTCAACAACCTCAGTTTCATTATCTGCACCTTTCTTCGTTTTCCGAGGGTTCTTATCTTTGGAACCTATTGGTCTACCACGTTTCAAACGTTGTCTAGACTCTGTAGCAACTTGATTGTGTCCTTCTTGAACATCAGCATTAGTAGTTGGTATATATGACTTAGTCACTCTTTTCGGGTCAGCAAAGGAATTTGGCAATTGATTAGCTAGCTTTTGTAAATGTATAATCTTTTGGACTTCTAAATCACATTCATGAGTCCGAGGATCTTGACAAGATAAAGATGTTTGATTCTATGTAATCTTTTTTTTTTACCAGCTTATTGCTATCTCCCCCTAATGTTGGATGTTTGGATTCATCAAAGTGACAATCCGCATACCTGGCCTTAAATAAATCACCCGTAGTTGGCTCAAGGTATTTTATAATCGTGGGGGAATCATATCCAACATATATCCCCATCCTCCTTTGAGGTCTCATCTTTGTTCTCTGTGGTGGAGCAATTGGTACATAGACGGTACAGCCAAATGTCTTAAGATGTGATATGTCTGGCTCAGGACCCGTAAGCAATTGTGATGGAGAATATTTATGTTCACTAGACGGTCTGATACGAATCAATTCGGCCGCGTGCAAGACCATGTGTCCCCAAGCTGTGGCCGGAAGCTTAGACCTCATAAGCAATGGTCTAGCTATTAGCTGAATTCATTTTATGAATGATTCGGCCAAGCCGTTCTGTGTATGTACATGTGCCACGAAGTGTTCCACACTTACCCCCATGGACATACAGTAATCATTAAACGCCTGGGACGTGAACTCACCAGCATTGGTCTCTATCATTCCGACATTAGCATAGTAAAAGGCCAGTAGAGAGCGCATGTATAGAGTCTAGGACTTTCTTATAGCGTTGGCCGATATCTATGATCTAAAGGAACTCTTTATTTCCTTCGCCCTTAGTCTCAATATGAAAACCAT
>NC_027756.1:11698684-11699988 GCF_000695525.1 Brassica oleracea var. oleracea | reverse complement strand
ATATCTCTAGATGCGTACCCTTAGGCAACAGGATGTTAGCCTGGCCGTAGCCCTCTATGAGACTGGCTATACCCGGAATGATACTTTAGAGACTTCATATAAATAATTTCATTCATTAATAAAATAAGTTCAAAGCAATCAAAACATGGAAAACACAAAGCAAAGAACACAAAACATAGATGTCGAATTCAACTTTCTTCTTTTAAACAATCTGAAGTTTCATAATCCATAAGATCGTCTCGTTCATGATTGAAATCATCTTCACCATCTTGATAAGTCATATGAGCTTCAGGATTCTTCCCTTTCAAACTCTCTTGGTAGAGGTCAACGAGATGTTTGGGAGTCCTACATGTCTTAGCCCAATGATTATCCATACCACATCTATGGCACACGGATTTGGTCGAGTTTTGTGGCTTGAAAGATGTATGACGGCCTCGGCCATGTCCACAGCCTCCATAGGAGCCACAGCCATATGAGTTGCCTTGGCCTCGACCAAAAAAGGTTCGGTCTCGACCACCACGTCCATGCCATTTTCCACGACCACGGTTGTGTTGGCTATCACTCTGGACATGGTTCGACTCTTTCTTAGCCTCTACGGTCGCATGTGCCTCAGGTAATGGGTTTGTTCCAAGAGGTCTCAATTCACTGTTTCTCATCAATAGTTCATTGTTCTGCTCAGCGAGCAAGAGGCAAGAGATCAGATTAGCATAAGTTGTGAAGCCCTTCGCATGGTACTGTTGTTTTAACAATACATTGCTTGTGTAGAAGGTGGAAAAAGTTTTCTCAAGCATATCCTTATCCGTTATATCCTCACCACACAGTTTCAATTTTGAAACTATTTTAAACAGGGCCGATTTATACTCGTCCACGGACTTGAAGTCCTGGATTCTGAGATTCCTCCAATCATACATAGCCTTTGGTAATAACACCGTTCTCTGGTGA
The DNA here is from genome assembly GCF_000695525.1 of Brassica oleracea var. oleracea. Lineage (NCBI taxonomy): Eukaryota > Viridiplantae > Streptophyta > Magnoliopsida > Brassicales > Brassicaceae > Brassica > Brassica oleracea. The sequence goes on along the minus strand of NC_027756.1, from coordinate 11,699,046 downwards.
TCATATCTCGTTTTCAACTCTGTCCAATGGCCTAGAGGATTCTCAGTAGTCAAATACTGATATTTGAGACTCTCAATAAGATGATAGCGTATAATTAATATCACACTGTATCTATCTTTCTCACTTGCATTATTGCCCTCGGCGATACATTCACCGAGTCCCTTGGATTTTAGGATGATCTTAGCATCAAGTCCCATTGCAAGTAATTATCTCCAGAGAGATTTAGGGCAGCAAAATCCAAGTTGTTGATTTTCGACATCTGAAATCATATGTTTCATAATTTAGATTTAAAAGTGTTCAAGCGAATGCAATCAATATGCTCAAGCAATCCGGATTCTAGGTATGATGCAAATAGGTCATTC
>NC_027756.1:11676206-11698182 GCF_000695525.1 Brassica oleracea var. oleracea | reverse complement strand
GTTTTGAGATTCAAAACCATTAAGGTTTCGATTTTAATTGATCAAACAATCAATCTCGATTAGGGATTGTGGTATCAAACTTATGATTATGAGCTTCGATTTACTCATTGGGGTTTTGATCTATTACCCTATTGTTTTGATTTCAACATTAGATCATACTATTAGGGTTTGTAGTTTTTATGGTTTCGATTCTTATCTAACAATCAAATTTGATTATGGGTTCTCTTTAAAGTTTCGAATTACCTTAACCTCAAGTAGGGTTGAATGGACCACCAAAGAGATGAACCGCGAGCTGAAACTGATCGGAACGCGAGCTGATGTTGTCGTGAGCTGTCTGATTGCTGAGATCGGGGACGCGAGCTGTCCGCGAGCTGTCTGAGATCGTCATGTTTGCGAGCTGAGGTTGAACAAGCCGAGATCGTCTGAGCTAGGATCAGGAACGCCTTGAGCTGAAGCTGATCGGGAATGGATTGCAAACAAGGATCGAGATGTAAGGTTTCGCGATCGGGATTAGGATGGTTCGCCGGTAAGGATGTTCGCCGATTAGGGTTAGGGTTTTAGGCAGTTTGTTTTAGCTTAGGGATTTAGATTCTATCGTGCTGATAACGTGTTGTGAAACTAGAGAATGAAATCTATGTTTCTGTATTATTTATAAACATAAGGAACCCTTTATATATATAGGGAATTACACCGTCATAGAATAATAGAAAGACTAAAGAAAGGAAATACAAATATGGAAAGAGTACAAATCATAATCTAATAAAGAAAAGGCAAGATGCCGATTCTCTCTCCCTCTCTCTCTCTCTCTCTCTCTCCTCACGGTCGACTCTCTCTCTCTCTAGCATTGGACCGGTTATGAACCGGGCCGGTTATGGACATCCACAATATGATTTATAACACTTTTGAAATTTCTACCCTCGTTTTGTATTGTGTACTCATTTTCTTCAACCTTTCTTTACTCTCATCTCTCTAGTCTCTCATGGCTCTTTCATCTTCGCGTAGCTGGAGATATAACGTATTCTTAAGCTTCCACGGGCCTGACGTCCGCAGTTCATATCTCAGTCACTTACGCAAACAGTTTGAACGCAATGGAATCATAACGTTCAATGATCAAGAGATCGAGAGAAGCCAGACCATTAAACCCGAGCTCACTCGGGCAATACAAGAATCAAGAATCTCGATTGTGGTGCTCTCCCAGAACTATGCTTCTTCGAGTTGGTGCTTGAACGAGCTGGAGGAGATTTTGGATTTCAAGGAAACCGGACAGATAGTGATGACGGTTTTCTACAAAGTGAACCCATCTGATGTGAGGAAGCAAATCGGAGGATTTGGGAAGGTTTCAAAGAAAACTTGCCAAAGGAAAACGGAGACGGAGATACAGAGTTGGACTAAAGCCCTGACGCATGTCGCCAACATAGAAGGAGAACACTCCTTGAACTGGTTAGCTGTTATGCTACAAAACTCGGCTTAAAGTTTACACTTAGCCATATAGACATGATGGATATAATGATTTTTTTCTTCTCATTTTTAGGGTAAACGAAGCGGATATGATTGAGAAAATTGCCACCGATGTTTCGAACAAACTAAATGCGTCATTGTCAAGGGATTTTGATGGCATGGTGGGACTTGAAAATCATTTGGAAAAAATGAAGTCTTTGTTACATTTAGAAAACAATGAAGCGATGATTGTTGGAATCTCTGGTCCGGCAGGCATTGGTAAGACTACCATTGCGAGAGCTTTATTCAATCAACTCTCTTTTTCTTTTCCGCTTAGATATTTTATGGGAAATGTTAAGGGGAGTTATAGGAGAACTGATTGTGATGAGCATGGCTTGAAGCTGCGTTTACAAGAACAACTACTTAAGAAAATTTTGAACCAAAAAAGAATGAAGATAAGTCACTTAAATGTAATATACGAAAGGCTAGGCAACCAAAAGGTTCTCATCATTCTTGATGACGTGGATCATCTTGAGCAGTTAGATGCACTTGGCTAGAGATATTTCTTGGTTCGGTCATGGAAGTAGGATTATTGTGACAACGGAAGATCAAGAGCTTTTGCAGCAACATGGTATCAACAATGTATACAATGTGGCTTTTCCATCTAGTGAAGAAGCTCTTGGGATCTTTTGTCTATCTGCTTTCAAACAAATTTCTCCACCTAATGGTTTTGGGAGGCTTGCGGAACGAGCAGCAGAGCTTTGCAGTAATCTTCCCTTGGGTCTCTGCGTTGTGGGTTCATCTTTGCGTAAGAAGAAGGAGGACGAGTGGGAAGTTGTACTGCATAGACTAGAAACTAGTCTTGATCGAGATATCGAGAGAATACTTAAGATCGGGTATGATGGTTTACATGAGAAAGATCAAGCTCTGTTTCTATACATTACAGTCTTCTTCAACTATACAAAGTGTGACCATTTGAGTGCCATGCTTGCTGACTTAGATGAAAGAGACGGGTTGAAAACCCTAGTTGATAAATCTCTCATATGTATATCTACCAATGGGGATATACAGATGCACAAGTTACTACAACAAGTGGGTACACAAGAAATTAAAAGACAAGAGCCTTGGAAACGACACATCTTAATTGACCCTTATGAGATTTGTGATGTCCTTCAATCTAGCACAGTAAGATCTTCATTAATTTACTTCTTAAACAGAAACTTATACTCATTTCGTTTCGATTTAGTTGTTGTTGTAGGGGAAAAAAATTGTTTCAAAATAAGTGTCGTTTTAGAGTTTCAATGCAAAATTTATTAATAAGATTCTCTATTTTATTTTTCTATTAGTTGAAATATGGTTACGTGTATAAGTAATTGCATTTTTATTTTGGAAATATATAAAATCATATGTTTTCTTAATCTGTGTGCATAAACGTAGAACGACAATTAAAATGAAAAGGAGAGAGTACTATTTTGCAGATACTATATTTCCTTGTTAAGCTATCTGACATATTGTGCTAACAAATACTTGGGAAAATTTCTAGGGTACTGGTACTGTGATGGGTATATCTTTTGATATAACTGAAATCAGCAAAGTGTCTATAAGCAAGAAAACCTTTAGAAGAATGTGTAATCTCCGATTCCTCAGAGTTTACAAAAGCAGAATTGATAGAGATGTTGAAGTGCACATACCAGAGGAGATGGAGTTTCCACATGGACTGAGGTTACTACATTGGAAGCCATACCCAAGCAAGTGTCTCCCTTCTACGTTTCACCCTGAATATCTTGTGGAACTCGATATGCAGCATAGCCAGCTCGAAAAGCTTTGGGAAGGAACCCAGGTTAGTCTTATGTGTTGAAAAATCCAAAATTACACTCTTGTCTTGTCAAGTTCCTTCACTTATCTGCTGTATAAATTCTTTATCTTTCAGCCGCTTGCAAATCTCACGAAGATGAATTTGTCAGGGTCATGGGATTTGAAAGAGGTTCCAGATCTTTCAAATGCCACGAACCTCGAGTTATTGGATCTGAGCGGCTGCATGAGTTTGGTAGAGATTCCATCCTCTATTTCAAATCTTCATAAACTACAGGAACTGATGATGATGTTCTGCATAAACCTAGAAGTAATTCCAGAGGGGTTGAACTTGATGTCTATTGAAACAGTCAATATGGTGGGATGCTTACGATTAAGAACCTTTACCCAAAGTTTCATGCCTTTCAACCTAAGACATATTTTTCTTACCAGCTGCGAGAAACTCCAATCATTGCCAGACACTGTTTCTACTAAACTCATAACCCTAATTGCGAACAATTGCCAGTCACTCTAAAGAGTACCCAACTGTTTTCACTCTACAAAAGTGGCACTCAATTTTATTAGTGAACTTAGCTCTACAAAAGCTCAAGTTCAAACATCAACTCAAACTCCCGCCATAACAAGACTTACTCGAAGAAGAAAATGGAAAAGCTAAGACGTATGAAGAAGACATACCTTGTGCTGTTCTCCAATTGAAGTGTGACAGCTCAGACTCAAGTGATCAACGGTCACAAAGAGTTAGTCTTTCCCAAAAGAAGCTTGACGACAAAACACAGCTCAAGACCAGTACGGATAGAGCGTTTTGTGTAAAGCTGTCCAATGCATTCTCAGCCCTTGATGGAGAAGCTGATACCGGATGAAGCCATCTGTCTTAGCTTAGGGCTTTCACTTGCTTTTTCTTCTTTGTATAAATATGCAACCTTTGTAAGAGAACAGCCTCCGATGGTGAAATGAATAAAGATTAAAACTTTATTTTCTTCATCTTGTGTGTGATATTGAGGTTTCTTATATGGTATCAGAGCCATGGAAGCTCAACATCTAGAGGTCTATCATCCTCCTTCTCTTCGCATCACAAACAGTGTCACTGTCACTTTGACAGAGAAGAACTACATCCTGTGGAAATCACAGTTTGAAGCCTTTCTCAATGGTCAAGGTCTTCTCGGTTATGTCACTGGTCAATCTTCTCAACCAGCTGCTACTCTCACCGTCACTGGCATCGACGGCTCTGCTACTCAAACGCCAAACCCTGACTCTACCAAATGGTTTCAAACGGATCAAGTGGTAAAGTCTTGGCTTTTAGGCTCCTTCTCTGAAGATATCCTCAATCTTGTCGTCGATTGTCAAACGTCTCATGAGGTCTGGATCTCTCTAGCTTGCTACTACAACCGCTCCACATCTTCTCGGTTGTTCGAACTCCAAAGGAAGCTCCATACAATTCTCAAGCTCACCAAGCCTATGGCCGAGTATCTTCAAGAGATTAAGTTCGTTTGCTCTCAACTCTCGTCTATTGGTAGTCCAGTTCCCGAACGCATGAAAGTCTTTGCTGCTCTTCATGGTCTTGGTCGAGACTATGAACCTATCAAAACTATCATAGAGAGCTCAATGGACACGATCCCCACCCCAACCTTTGAAGACGTCATTTCTCGGTTAACAAGCTTTGATGACAGACTACAGAGCTACAACAGTCAGTCTGATGTCTCCGCATCTAGCGTTCTACACTCAGCGTGGCCGTGGTCAGAACTTTCGCTCCAGAGGAAGAGGCCAAGGCCGAGGCTCTTACTCAACTCGTGGTAGAGGTTTTCATCAACATGTTAGCTCTCCTTCGGGTTCATCAGTTGCTTCAGACTCAGACAACAGACCAACTTGTCAGATCTGCGGTAAACCAGGCCACAACGCTCTACGCTGTTAGCATCGCTTCGACAACAGTTATCAGTTAGATGATCTCCCTGCTGCACTCACTTCTCTCCGCATAACTGACCTTACCAACAATGGCCATGAGTGGTTTCCAGATTCTGGAGCATCGTCTCATGTTACTAACTCTCCTCATCACCTCCATCAGTCTCAGGTCTACACTGGGTCTGACTCTGTTATGGTAGGTAATGGAGAGTACCTCCCTATCACGCACACTGGCTCCACTAGCTTGGAATCCACGTCAGGTACGATTCCTGTCTCTGATGTCTTAGTATGTCCAAAGATCGCTAAGTCTCTTCTTTCAGTCTCTAAGATTACATCAGACTATCCCTGCTCTGTTGATTTTGATTGTGATAATGTGCGTATCTATGATAAGGCAACAAAGCGGCTTCTTCTTCAGGGGCCTCACACTAGTGGTCTCTACTCTTTGCGATCTTCACCTCCTCAGGTCTTCTACTCCAACAGACAGATCAGTGCGAGTGATGAAGTGTGGCACCAGAGACTTGGCCATCCTAATCCGCTTGTTCTGCAACAGCTCTCTGCAAATAAGGCAATCTTCATCAGTAAAAGCTCCAAGACTATCTGTGAAGCTTGCCATCTTGGAAAGAGCTCTAGATTACCTTTTTTTGATTCTAGTTTTGTAGCTACTAGACCTTTGGAAAGGATTCACTGTGATTTATGGGGCCCTTCTCCTGTTTCTTCTATCCAAGGTTTTCGTTTCTATGTAGTATTCATTGATCACTACACTAGATACTCTTGGTTCTATCCTTTAAGAAACAAATCAGACTTTTATGAAATCTTCTTAAAGTTTCAAGCTCTAGCTCAAAATATTTGTCAAGAGAAAATATGTACCTTTTAGTGTGATGGTGGAGGTGAATTCATCAGTCATAAGTTTCTGAATCACCTAGAACTTCATGGAATTCAGCAACACCTCTCTTTTCCTCACACTCCCCAACAAAACGGATTGGCCGAACGTAAGTACCGTCAGATAACAGAGCTCGGTCTTGCTCTTATGTTTCATGGGAAGATTCCACAAAAATATTGGGTAGAAGCCTTCTTCACAGCCAATTTTCTTAGTAACTTGTTGCCTCACACTGCTCTAGCTGACTCCAAAAGTCCCTTTGAGCTTCTTCATAACAGGCGACCAAATTACAGATCACTTAGAGTTTTTGGTTGTGCTTGCTTTCCTATGCTTCGTGACTACACTTCTTCTAAGCTGGATCCAAGATCTCTCAAATGCGTTTTCTTGGGCTATAATGAGAAGTTTAAGGGTTACCATTGCTTGCTTCCCACTACAGGCAGAGTTTATATTACTCGTCACGTTATCTTTGATGAGACTTCGTTCCCTTTTGCCAACAGCTACTCTCATCTTCATCCAGCTACCAAGTCTACACTCTTGAAAGCTTGGCAAGACAGCTTTGTTCAACGACAGACAAAGCCACCTGAAGTTCAGAAGCCTATCAGGTCTAATTTGGAACCAATCAGTATCATCAATGTTTCATCTCCTGTAGCTTCTTCTGTTGGATCTACCAGCTCCAGTATCTTCTCCCCTGAAGACTTTCCTCCTCTACCTTTGAGGTCTCCGCAACAAGTTCCTACTTCAAATCCAAAGCAGTCTGTTAGTACTACGTCTTGTATAGAGCATCGTACTGGGTGTCCGTCAGGCTCTGATCCTGTTTCTATAGGCAACAAACGTTGCTTCTTCACAAGATCGGCCAAAACTATCTTAGGCTCAGTCAGCTCCTCCTCTTCAACCCATGATTACACGATCTAAAGCTGGTATAGTGAAGCCCAATCCTCGTTATGCTCTTCTTACTCAGAAAGCTGTGTTTCCAACTCCCAAGACTGTCTCAGAAGCTCTTCATCATCCGGGGTGGAACAATGCAATGACAGAAGAATTTGATAACTGTCAAGCAACTACAACTTCGTCTCTAGTACCTCATAATCCGAGTATGAATGTCCTAGGTTGCCTTTGGGTTTATAGAAACAAGCTCAATGCTGACGGTACATTCAAGAAGCATAGAGCTAGAGTTGTTGCCAGAGGCAACAGACAAGCTGAAGGCGTCGACTATCTCGAGACTTATAGTCCTGTGGTGCGCTCAGCAACAGTACGGACAGTGCTTGACATTGCTACAGTCATGAGATGGAACATCAAACAAATGGATGTCAAAAACGCCTTTCTCCACGGTGATCTTGCTGAGACTGTCTACATGCGTCAGCCAGCTGGTTTTGTTGACAAGAGCAAGCCTGATCACGTTTGTCTGCTCCACAAATCCTTATACGGTCTCAAGCAATCGCCTCGAGCATGGTTCGACAAATTCAGCTCGTACCTTCTTCAGTTTGGATTTATCTGTAGTATCAAGGATCCTTCTCTCTTCATCTACTCAAAAGGCAAGGATGTGATTATGCTCCTTCTTTATGTCGATGATATGCTTATCACTGGCAATAGCTCTTCGGTTCTTGAGAGACTTCTAGCTGATCTTGACTCTCAGTTCCGTATGACTGATCTCGGCCCTATGCACTACTTTTTTGGCATTCAAGTCAAACACCACAAAGATGGATTGTTCTTGAGCCAACAGAACTATGCTGAAGACATTCTAGCCGTTGCATCTATGGCCGATTGCAAGCCAGTAGCCACACCTTTGCCTCTGCAACTGAATCTCATCATTGAGAATGATATGAAGTTCTCCAATCCGAAGCTCTTTCGCACTCTCGCAGGCAAGTTGCAGTATCTGACTCTCACTAGACCTGACATTCAGTTCGCTGTAAACTATGTTTGCCAGAAGATGCATTCTCCTATGGTTTCAGACATCAACTTGCTGAAACGGATCTTCCGGTATGTTAAAGGTACTACTTCAATGGGCATAAGCATCATCAAAGATACATACTTCATGCTTCGCGCTTATAGCGACAGTGACTGGGGAGGTTGCTCAACTACTAAACGATCAACTGGAGGATACTGCACATTTCTTGGCAGCAATCTAATCTCCTGGTCCTCTCAAAAACAACCTACTATCTCAAGAAGCTCTACTGAAGCTGAGTATCGTTCTCTCTCTGAAACAGCTTGTGAGATAACATGGCTATGCATTCTTCTTCGAGAACTTGGTGTTCCACTCCCTGATACACCAGAGCTCCATGGAGACAATCTTTCGTCTGTTCATCTCACAGCTAATCCACCCTATCAGAAGAGATCAAAGCATTTTGCGCTTGATTATCATTTCGTTAGGGAGAGAGTTGCACTGAAAGCCTTGGTGGTCAAGCAAATTCCGGCTCATTAGCAAATTGCTGACATATTTACCAAGTTTCTTCCTACTGCTGCTTTCCAATCTCTTCGTTTCAAACTGGGTGTTGATGTTCCACCTACACTAAGTTTGAGGGGGGATATTAGTGAACTTAGCTCTACAAAAAGCTCAAGTTCAAACATCATCTCAAACTCCCGCCAAAACAAGACTTACTCGAGAAGAAAAGGGAAAAGCTAAGATGTATGAAGAAGATATACCTTGTGTTGTTCTCCAATCGAAGTGTGACAGCTCAGACTCAAGTGATCAACGGTCACAAAGAGTTAGTCTTTCCCAAAAGAAGCTTGACGACAAAACACAGCTCAAGACCAGTACGGATAGAGCGTTTTGTGTAAAGGTGTCCAATGCATTCTCAGCCATTGATGGAGACGCTGATACCGGATGAAGCCAACTGTCTTAGCTTAGGGCTTTCACTTGCTTTCTCTTCTTTGTATAAATATGCAACCTTTGTAAGAGAACAGCCTCCGATGGTGAAATGAATAAAGATTAAAACTTTATTTTCTTCATCTTGTGTGTGATATTGAGGTTTCTTATAAATTTCACTAAGTGCTTCAATCTAAGCCAAGAAGCAAGAAAATCAATAATCCAAAGATCATTTCTGGACGGCCGAAAATATGTGGGGACTCGGCCTACTAATGGGTGGGCAAGGTTACCTGGGTGGGCATGCTTACCTGGAAACGAAGTACCTGCAGAGTTCAATCACAGAGCCAAAGGAAATTCTTTGACCATTCTTCCTGAGAGTAGTGACAAGCCTCTTTACGCTTCAGCAATTTTCAAGATTTGCGTCGTGATTTCTCCGAAGAACAAGGTAGGATCTAACCTTCCAGAAATAATGTGTTTTCGCATGAACAAACTCGTCTGCTCCTGCCCATGTTACGACTTCCCAGTTTACAACAAAATCTCAATGTCTTCAGTGTTAGCTCACTTTTCAACGGAGCATCTGTTCGTATTTCTCTATGTTTTGGATCAAGAAGACCATTCACTTGGCGTCCTCAGTGAGATACTGTTCAAAATCGAGAGCGGACCGGACTTCGAGATTACTGAATGTGGCGCGCAGATATGGACGGAAGAAACCCCTGCCTTAGAGACTATTGAATGTGGTGCGGAAGCGGAAGAAACCAAAAAAGTTGACGAGGGAAAATCGCGTAGAAGTTTCTGGAGTTGTCTCCTACTCTGCTGCTTCATCGTCTGCTGCATTGTGATCTTGGCTTGGGGGAAGAAGACAGTAGATTTTCAATTTTCAGTGTAGAGAGGATTTCGTCGTCGCATATAAAGACTGTATACGATAAGCCGAATTAGCCAGCATGAGTTTTTCACTCTTGTCAGTTTCAATCATTGCCAGAGATGATTACAACTGAGCTCATAGTCCTAACTGCAAGCGGATGCGATTCATTCCAAAGAGTACCTAGCTGTTTCGGGTCTACACAAGTGGAGCTCAATTTTTCTAACTGCTTCAAACTGAGCCAATAAGCAAGAAGATATGGAGATGGAGCAGATATGGGTGGGCATGTTTACCTGGAAACTAAATATCCCAAGAATCGACATTGAGTAAGAGAATGCTTCACGTGTAAATTTTTATAGCTCACTGAGAAGTATTATTCCTGACTCGAAAATCTTGTGGGGTTTCAAGACCAAACATCACTTCAATTATCATTTACTCGAAAAGCTGTTTTTATTTCCTCAGTGGGGTGAATTCTAATTCTCTGAATTACTCCCACATTGCTAAATTAGTTTAATAAATAAGAAAGAATCTTTATGTTTTTGTAAGTTATTTTTAGTCAATAATATTCACATTTTAAGAATCTTATTTTTGAAACATTATTGAGTGAAACATATTTGGGTGTGGCTTGGTTTGATTAGTATCTAAGTCTAGAACAAAGTTTTACGATTGGTCTTACAAGACGCTGTTTACAGAGATTCGAAACAGTTAAAAATTGCGCTCTTAGACCAAGTTCAAAGAGATATTTATGTTGAATATTTTGAACCTGACAGGACATGGCCAATCTGATTAGCCGGAAGTGACGTATAACATGCAAGAAAAACACATATGACAAAAATATATCTACATAAAACAGAAATTTACAGTTCATCGATTTTTTTTTGGAATGTAAATGTTATCAATTTTCATGGCTATTTTCGTCTATCATCCCTATTATTAGTTTCGAGAATATACAGAATTGATTAGGGAGGAAATATTGCGGCAACAACTAGTTGTGTGTTGGTTATCCACATTCACTATGAATAGTTGGACCGTAGCTCTTTCATTGCTCTGTTCGGCCATTATGGACTCATATCTCATCAATGATGCTATTATTGGCGTTGGATCCACATTCATAGCTCCCATGAACGAGGCTATCGTTGTCGCTGCTTGGTCTGATTCAGATTCATAGCTGTTTTCGTCTGTCAAGAACTTGGCACCACATTCAACAACGTCGAAGTCGTTGTATTTGCTGCTGAACTCGAACACTATCTCTCTGTGGACTTCATCAGGAAGGCCTTCATCTTCTTCAAACAAACCAGAGGGAAATATAAAAAGATGTTCCGCTCGACATCTGGATAGGTTGAAGTTGAACGACTTGTCATCAGAGTTTGCCAAGTCGCCGTTGACCACGCGACGACATAACAGTTGTGAAGATCTACCTTCCTTGATTTGCTGGTTTGGTAAGAGCACGAGGCAAACCTTAAATCTGGTGAAAGAAGAGTCAGGAATAGTTAAGGAACTTCCTCTGGCTCGGTGATCGAACTCTGGAGGTACTTGTCTTCCTGGTAAGAAAGCAGACCCGAGACAGAACCATTGTTGGATAATTGCTTGTTGTCGCAATCTGAAGCAGTTGGTGAAAGACATATTCGCATTCGGGTTTTGAAAAGGGGAAGCAACTTCCTCGAGTGACTCACAATCGTTTGCAGATAGGAGCATGAGCTGAGAAGGAAGCTCTGGCACTGACGTTAGTTTTCTGCATCCAGAGATCTTTAGCTTAAGTAGTAGACGAAGATCTTTGATGCAATCTGGAATCTTTTCAACAGAAGATTTTCTTAGGTCTAGTTCAGTTACATATAGAGGGAGATGTGTTATTTCCTTAAGCTTTTGGCAGCCGATCATGGAGTAATCCATAGGACGAGCGCAAATGCTGGTTGATGCAGGCACATCTTCAACCGCCGTCTCTGATATATCCATCTGCCTAATGTTGGTTGACATAAATGGAATATGTCTCAGTCTTGAGCATCCTTTCATACTGACACGTTTAAGAGATGCCAATTTCATGTGAGCTGGAATGACTTGTAGGTTTTTGCAGTGATCCATCCACAAATCCTTTAGTTTATCGAGACTTGAACAAGAGGGTGGAAGCTCTACCAAGCTCTGGCAATAACTTAGATACAATCCTTTAAGATTTGTAGCATTTGAGAGATCAGGGAGCTCATTCAACTGAAAAGACCTCTGCAAATCTATCTCCTTGAGATTTGTAAGCGGCTGAACATCATATAACATGAAGAGAAAAAACTAATTGTTAAATACATTGTTAGGTGGTGTTTAGGCGGGCGTCTAGACAGACTTTTGAAGCCAAAACCAACTTTAAAAAAAAATCAGTTTAAAAAAAAATCATTCCGTTCACATCGGATTTGCTGACTAGTGCCGCAATTTTTAAAACACAGGAAAGAACATATATCTTCAGGATGAAAATGCAACACTAACCTGGGTTCCTTGCCAGAGGTACTCTAGCTGGCTACCTTGCATATCAAGTTTCACAAGATATTCAGGATGAAAGGTAGGAGGAAGACACTTGTTTGGGTATGCCTTCCACTCTAGTAATCTTAGACGACTCGGAAGCTCCATCTCCTCAGGTATATGAATTACATCATTCCCACCTTCTTTGCTTTTGTATACTCTGAGGAATCGAAGTTTTGGCATTCTTTTAAAAGATATTTGGCTTATAGATACCTCATCGATATCAGATATATCAAATGATATACCGGAGACAAATCTAGTTCCCTACACCATTATCATTCCAAATGATAACATATTGTTAGCAATAAAGTTCCAATGGACAAAGAATATAACACACAAGAGAAAGGACTTACTTTGGCGAGTTCAAGAACATCACGTATCTCCGCAGCATCTATCAGGATCCGACGTTTCCAAGGCTCTTGTTTATGGATGGCTTTTATACCCACTTGTTGTAGTAATCTGTGCATATTTATTGTTTCCTTCTTGTTATATAACTCTATTAGAGATCTGTTTTCAAGGACTTTTAACCCGTATTTGACATCCAAGTCACTCTCAGCGAACATGGTTTTCACTAGATTGCCGTTTTCATAGTTGAAGAATACTGCAATGTGGAGAAATAGCGTTTGCTCATTCTCATCTAAACTTTCATAGCCCACTCTTAGTACTTCCTCAATATCTCGATCAAGAACAGATTCCAACCTCTTCATTACATCTTCCCATTCGTTCTCTTTCTTCCCGCGTAAAGATGAACCCACCACACGTAGACCCAGCGGAAGGTTACCACAAAGGTCAGTTACTTTTAATGCAAGCTCTTGAAAACCATCATGTGGATAGCTATTTCTAAAAGCATATCCACACAGGATCTCAAGAGCTTTTCCTGTAGATGGAAACCCCACATGGTAGGTATTGTTGATACCATGTTGATGCAGAAGATCTTTGTTTTCTGTGGTAACCACAACCCTACTTCCAGGACCAAACCAAGAAATATCTCCAGCCAACGCCTCTAATTGTTTTATATTGTTCACATCATCAAGAACGACGAGAACTCTCTGGTCGTGTAGCCTTTCTTCTATCACACCTAAATGGCATATCCTAATACCATCTTGTTTCAAAATATTCGAAAGAAACTCTTCTTGTAAACGCAACTTCAAACCATACTCATCAAAACTGATGGGATGGCTTCCCCTAAGGTTGTCAACAAAACAAGTAAGTTGGAACCTATAAGAGTGCAAGCTATGTACTGCTCTAGCAATGGTAGTCTTACCAATGCCTGCAGGACCAGAGATTGCGACCACCTTAACTCCATCATCATCGAAATCTAACAAAGACTCCATTTCTCTCAAATGAGGTTCAAGTCCAACCATGCCATCAAAATCCCTAGACTGTGTAGCATTCAGTTTATCTGAAACATTTCTGGCAATTTTCTTGATCATTTTCGCTTCATTTGACCTGAGAAAATAGAAAGAAAAGAAAAGTTAAAATTAACACTTAACAGAGGCTAAGAAATAATAAAGTAAAATTAAATAAAGACCAACCATCTTAAGAAGTCTTCTCCAGCAATGTTGCCCACATCGTTCAAAGCTTTGCTCCATTTCTGCCTTTCCTCGTCCGTCTTACTTGCACAAGTTTCATTGAAAGCGATCCCGAATTCCCCGGTTTGTTTCCGTACATCGGATGGATCCACTCCATAGAAGATGGTCATGACTATCTGCCCCATAGCTTTCTTGCGTTCCAATATCTCCACCAGTTCATTTAAACACCAGCTTGACGAAGCATAGTTCTTGGAGAGAATGACAATCGAGATCCTCGATTCTCTTATAGCTTTTGTGAGAGAAGGGGCGATGGTTGCGCTTCTCACAATCTCCTGATCATCAAACATAGTGATCCCGCTGTGGGTGAACTGTTCACGTATGTGACTGAGAAGTGTTTTACGGACGTCAGGACCGTGGAAGCTCGCAAGGACATTGTAGCTGTAGTTACGAGACGTAAATGAGGAAGAAGAAGCCATGTGAGACGACCTAAGAGATATGGAAATGTGTAATGAGTAGTCTTAAGATAAATAAAATCAGCTACATATATTGAAATTAAATGTGTAATGGAAAGCTATATAAAAACATAAATTAAAAGGGATGCTTCTGTGTTACAAGAAAAACAAAAGGATGCTTCTTTGTATTTACGGAGTTGTTAATGTTAGTTGTTACGTGGTGGTCGTTTAAAGTTTAAAATGTCACAAGATGATTGTGGCATGACTAATAATCTTCGCTACCGTTCATTTCTAAGCATCTGGGCATAATTCACAAAAGACCTTTGAAAAGTAAGATATGATGGTTCCCTAAAAAGACTTCAAGTAAGAATCTTACTGGAAACTACCAATTAATTGCTACCTGGAATTTGCACAATTGGAAATTTTCATTATTCGTACAAAGGAAAGACAATCTAGGATATTTTGGACCCTAATTATTTGTATTCTTTTATTATCGATATAAAAGAGATTTTCAGAGAAAAATAAAATAAAAAATGAGTCATGATCAGATATAAATTTTAAATTGTGAATACTATCTTGTATTTCTGGCTTTTATGGCCGAAGTCCAGACTAATTTCTAGGAAGCTGGTCCACCGGCGACAGGCAAACCTTGTTGTTCTACGTGGAAGTTCAAAATCCATGCCGCTTAGTCACAAAGATGAGTTATCTAGGGGTTTCAAACTTAGGACGCTTTCACCCTTTCCAATATAGAATGTGGAACTTGATTCTTATTAGAAATCACAGAGTCCAATATATAGCTAGTAAATCACGTAGAGCTAGGTTAATAATATTTACATATGAACCCTTTTCATATCTACATCTTCAATACACCCCCTCAAAATGGAGGTACTTGTGTGACTCCAATCTTGGATGTAGCAAGAGTAAAGTGCTGGCGACTTAGAGGCTTCGTGAGTGCGTCGGCAAGCTGATCTTTGGTGGAGATATGAGAGACCCCGAATCATGCCAAGCTGGATCATGTTCCTGATGAAGTGATAATCAATGGCAATATGCTTCATCCTTGAATGGAAAACTGGGTTTGCACACAGATATGTGGCACCCACATTATCACAATATATCACAGGAACCGTCGGTATCTGTATCCCCAACTCCTGTAGTAACGAACATATCCAACGAACCTCCGAAGCTGTATTCGCCACAGCGCGATATTCCGCCTCTGTGGAAGAACGAGAAACTCCATTTTGCTTCTTCGACGACCAAGAAATAGGTGTAGACCCAAGGTAGATCACATATGCATTTGTAGATACATAGTCGTCGGTATCCCCTGCCCAATCCGCGTCCGTAAACGCATGAAGTGTAAGTGGTGAGCCAACGCACATATAACGCACATATGTATACCATGACTAGTCGTACCCGCCAAGTAACGCAATACGCGTTTGACGGCTTGCCAATGAGTCTCCGTCTCCGTCGGTTGATGCATAAACTGAGAAAGATGACTAACCGCGAAGGAGATGTCTGGCCTCGTAAATGCAAGGTATTGCAGGCTCCCTACTACAGAACGATATTGAGAAGGATCTGATAACTTAACCCCATCATTCAACTTCAACTTAGGCGTTGTTGGCATTGGAGTTGACACTGTCTTGGCATCAACCATATTGTTTCTAGTGAGCAAATCGATGATGTATCTTCTTTGCATTAGGTGCAATCCCTTTGCTGACCGGTTCACCTCAATCCCCAAGAAGTAGTGCAAGTCTACTGGATCCTTAATGGAAAACCGAGTGGCCAATGACTGAAGAACAGAGGAGACATGTTGTGTATCGCTACCGGTAACGACAATATCATCAACGTAGACTAGTATAAACGTATGAGAAGACCCAGACTTGTAAGTGAATAATGAAGTATCGGCCAGTGAGTTTTGAAACCCAATATCGAGTAAGTGATTCTTTAGAGACATGTACCAGGCTCGGGGAGCCTGTTTGAGACCGTATATAGGTTTCTTCAAGCGACAAACATGGTGTGGTCGATCAGTATCTATGAATCCTGGAGGTTGAGTCATATTGACATCAAGTTGTTTAATTGGCCACCCTCTGTTAACCGCAATATCCAAAACTAGCCTGATCGTTGTTGACTTAATAACTGGACTGAAAGTTTCACCGTAATCTACTCCATACCGTTGTGTGTTTCCTCTCGCCACAAGTCGTGCCTTCGGACGATCAACCTCTCCATTCGCCAAATATTTAGTTGTGTAGATCCAACCACAACCAACCAAGTTCTGTGAGGGGTGTGAAGGTACCAAATCCCACGTGCCGAACTGGATTTGAGCATCATACTCTGTTGACATGGCTTTACGCCATCGCTCGTCTTTCAGAGCTTGAGCAACTGTTCGTGGTTCTGGATTCAAATACCGCTTAGAAGCATTGAAACTGAAGCGGGATGTTGGCTTGACAATCTTGTTCTTAGCCCTGGTTTGAATAGGATGCTGATTCTGTGGTTGTTCCTTGTCGTGTTGTGTAACTGGATTTCGTGGGTTCCAGGTGATTTGATCGTTTAACGGTGGTTGTGTTTGTGGTTCACTGGTTTGCGAGGAATGGGTTTGAAGATTTGGTGTAGGTGAGCTTTGTTGGTGGGCTTCATTTGTTTGGTGATTGGGCTGGGCCGTGGGTGTCGGCCCATTTTGACTTGGAGCAGTGGGCTCAGAGTTAGAGGGAGAAGAAGAAGGAGAAAGAGACAGAGAAGGCGATACCTGAGCTTGTCAAGGTGAGACCGGAGAAGATGATGCAGGAGGCGGGGGCAGGTGAGAATCCAAGCACGGGGAAGCAGATGTCTCCGGTGGCGAGGCAGTCTGAAGAGGAACTCGAGTGAGCAGAGGCTGACACGTTGATTCCGACACATCATCTCTCGTTTCAGAAGTTTTTGATTTTGTTGTTTCACCAGCCGAGAATGGGAAAACGGATTCTTGAAAGGTCACATGTCGTGAAGTATACATCCTTCCTGTGGGTAAATGAAGACACAAATAGGCACTTTGACTCGTTGAGTAGCCGAGGAAGACGCAAGGTTTCGACCGATCTTCCAGTTTATGCTTCGTATAAGGCCGCAGCCAGGGGACAACCAAATACTCGAAGTCGATTGTAGTTTGGAGCCTTCTGGAATAGTTTCTCATACGGTGATTGATACTCCAGATTTGGTGTTGGGAGCCTGTTAATCAGATAAATGGCTGCAGCAAAAGCGAATGGCCAGTATGTCTTTGGCATAGAAGCTTGAGACATGAGAGTGAGTCCTGTTTCGACAACGTGTCGATGCTTCCGCTCCGCAGCACCGTTGTGTTCTGGTGTATGGGGAGGTGACGTAAGGTGTGAGATGCCATGGCTCTGCAGGTACGCTTTCATTACCATAAACTAACCACCATTATCAGTAAAAAGAGTGCCAATCCTTGTCTGAAATCGGTTTTCAACTAGCTCTTTGTAGGCTGGAAATATCTCCTTGACTTGGGACTTTTGTTTGAGTGGGTAAAGCCAAGTATATTTGGTGAAGTGATCAACAAGAATTAGATAGTATTTGTACTGGTCAGTAGAAATTATGGGAGATGACCAGACGTCGGAGAAGATAATTTCATGAGGTCGTGTGGAGGTTATACTGGAAGTAGAAAAAGAAAGCTTATGGCTCTTATTAATCAAGCAATCTGAGCAAGACAAAGTGTTTGAAGATAACTGAGAAACAGGAAGAGAAAACTTGGAAAGAGTTTTGTTTAAAATAGCAATAGAAGGATGGCCCAAACGAGAGTGCCAAGATGATAATGTAGCCTTTGAAGATGGAGACACAAACATAGCCGCAGGAACAGAGTGCATCACCGGCCATTCATACAGCTTCTCCTTAGTTCTGCCTTGGATTAACCGGGTCCCCGTGCTCAGATCCTTCACCTGAAATGAAGATGGAAAGAATTCGACGGAGACTTGGTTAGTGTTACATAAACCATACACATAAATTAAGTTCTTATGTATGTTAGGCACACACAAAATATCATTCAACACTAGAGATTTGTTTTTAGAAGAAAGTGTTGCTGAACCAGTATGGGTAATTGATTGGTTTGATCCGTCTGCTATGACAACCGCCAGATTTTAAGGAGCGACGGCTCTGATACCATATAGAATGTGGAACTTGATTCTTATTAGAAAGCACAGAGTACAATATATAGCTAGTACATCACGTAGAGCTAGGTTAATAATATTTACATATGAACCCTTTCCATATCTACATCCTCAATATCCAATCGGCCATACCATCTGACTACTTCCGCATAGTTATATATGAAAAATAACGAAAGAATGGTATCTCCTACTTTCCTACACTGAGGCAACTCCAGCAAAGATCCCTTATATATTAAAGGAAAATCATTGTAATAAATGCATTCATAATGTAATAGACACGTGACAACCTCACAATGATTTGATAATAAATATGCTAAAGCGTTCACACTATATTCATAAATGTGTTCACACTATATATTTCGTATTTTTTAATATAAAACTCACATGCATGGTTCCAATAAAACTTTGGATTTTTTGGTTCGAATCAAAACAAATAACGAATCAAAAGCTAAACTATATATATATATATATATTATTTTTATTGTTTACAGATAAAGCATGGACAAAATATTTATAAATTTTTATTTGATTCGTTATCCGTTTTGATTTGAACCAAAAAAATATGGATATCAGTAACTCTACGATGAAGATCAAATACTAAAATACAATTAAAAAAAGAAACAAATCACAAATACCTATATTTTTAGGAACAGATATCTAATTTGATCTGTTATATGCATATATGTACAGAATTATATATATATATATGTTATATATATTATAGTTTATATAAGTTTTACAATATTTTTATGAATTAAATTTATTATATTAAGTATTAAAATTTAAAAAGTTAAAAATATTTTATTTTTGTAATAAAATGTGATTATTAAAAATTTTAACTATTTTTAAAATTTTATTTTATCTACGGATCAAATCGGATATTTTTTAAAATTCTAAATCATTTCGGATATCAGAGTCACCGACTATCCAGGTGGCTAAAGATTGAATCGACGTGAATGCCTCCAAATACCCGGATATTCGATATGTGCCCACCTCTATTTACGGATACAATTTATTTTTCTTTATATGAAAAAAATTCACTTATGTCAAGGCCTTTTTAATTTTTAATTAATTTTAATTTGATCTTTCATGTATTATTTTGAACAAAAATGTCATTTAATATTAATTAACAATATCTT
This sequence comes from Brassica oleracea var. oleracea, assembly GCF_000695525.1. Taxonomy (NCBI): domain Eukaryota; kingdom Viridiplantae; phylum Streptophyta; class Magnoliopsida; order Brassicales; family Brassicaceae; genus Brassica; species Brassica oleracea. The sequence goes on along the minus strand of NC_027756.1, from coordinate 11,678,734 downwards.
TATATATTTGTCAACTTTTTATATACTTTTACATATACATACATGTACACCTTGATGTGAGCACCTTGTGACTAAGTATTTATCACAACTGAAGTATCTATTTTTTTTGGAAGTTGAAATATTTTTTTCTTAATGTTTTTTTCACTACTGACCAAATTGTAGTGAAATGATTTGTCTTCACAATTTTCTTTTCTTTTTCTTGAACTATTATCCGTTTACAAACTATGATATGAAACCATTGGTTCGACATGACGACTATCTAAAATTCATAACATGAAAATAAACAAATTATAGTAATTTTTGGTTTTTACCGAAAAAACTAAAAAATCAAACATTCTAACCGAGTAAACCAAAATAAATATTAATTTAAAATAATAGTTATATTTTAGGAGATTAAAAACAAAAAAAATAACTTAAAACCGAACCGATATCCAGATTAAACAGATTTAATGTGTTTTTATTAAAAATAACGAAATTAATAATCACGTTCCGCGCAAGGCGCGGATTATTACCTAGTGTTGGTTATTACTTAAGACATGTCTTTCTTCAAGTCGCATCCTTATCTTACTTCAAACTGCTTGCGCAAGTGACTTAGAAATGTTTTTTCAATGACAAGAAAATACTGGATCTTTAAGTCTATTCATCGATCCCTTACGGCAAAGCTTATACTTTCCATCTTTTAATTTTCTTTTGGAGAGCAGACTTCTCACCGCATGATTGAACCTATAATTCTTAGATCCTTACTAAGTAATTTAAAAGTTTTACCAGATCAATTTTTGGTTGGTGACTAAAAATGCTTTCCATACGTACTCCCCTCAGAACCTTGGAAAGACGTTGATTTTGTAGTTGCGAGACGTAAAAGAAGTAGAAGCCATTAGAGACAAGCTGAGAGAGATGTAATAAAAAAAGGAACAAAACTTAGGTTCACCTCTAAGGCGAACCTTTAAATTCACCCTCCTCTTATTACCAATCAAAATGCTTATAAATTAATAATAAAATACATTATTTCTTTAAAAAAAAATCTAAAATAATTGAAAAAAAATAATGAAGCTCATTTTAATGACGCTAATGCCACTAACTAAACCCTAAATCTTAAATTCTAAACCCTAAACCCTAAATCCTAAATTCTAAACCCAAACTCTAAACCCTAAACCCAAACCCTATATATTAAACCCAAATCTTAAACCCAAACCGTACTCTCTAAACCCAAACCCTAGACCTTAAACTCAAACCCTAGATCCTAAACCCAAACCTAGACCCTAAACCCAAATCTTAAACCCTAAAGAAACAACATCAACATTAACCCAAACCTTTAGGATATAGGATTTGGGTTCAGGGTTTACGATTTGAGTTTAGGGTGTAGGGATTAGGTTTGGATATATGGTTTAAGTTTAGAGTCTATGAATTGAGTTTGGGATATAGGGTTTGGGTTTAAGGTTTACGCTTTGGGTTTAAGGTTTAGGATTTGGGTTTAGGATTTGAGTTTATGATATAGGGTTTGGGTTTAGAGTTTACGGTTTGGGTTTAGGGTTTAGGATTTGGATTTAGGGTTTACGGTATAGATTTAAAGTTTAGGATTTAGTTAGTGGCGTTAGCATCATTAAAATTGACGTTATTATTTTTTTTCAATTATTTCAGATTTTTTTAAATAAAATTAATCTATTTAATTATTAATCTAGGTGGTATTTTGATTGGTAATAAGAAAAGAGGTGAATTTAAAGGTTCACCTAAGTTTTGTTCTAAAAAAAGTTAAAAGGTTAAGTTTAATCAACTGTTTCAAAGTAATGTATTTTTGGAAAGCTGTATAAAAGTAAAATAAAAAGGGATCCTTCTGTGTATTGAGGCAACATCTTGACTTATGAGAGAGGAGTCTTGAACTTAAAAGAGAGGAAGATTGATTTGTTCTCTTTTTTTTTTTTGGTAAATCAGCCTTCAAATTAAAACTTAAATCGGTTACATAATGGATAGAGCATGTTTGGCCACACGGTCAGCTCTATGATTATCTAGTCTAGGAATGAACTTAAACTCAACGACATTAAAGAGGGTAGATAGGAATTGAATATCCTTGAGGAGAACAGCGATCTCGACATGTCTTCCCCTTGAATTCACCAAATTAATGAGAATCTGAGAATCAGAACAGATGAGGAGAGCGTTAATCCCGCAATGCAGAGCAGAGGTCATGGCATCTCTCAATGCCAAGGTTTCCGCAGTTAGGGGCGATGCTACGAAGGTAGCTGTCGCTGAATGAGAGGAGGATGAACCCGCATCATCAATGATCCAAGCAAGTCCTGCACACTTCGTCGATGGATTCCATGCGGCGTCCGTGTACATGCAAGTTCTAGACGGGACTAGATTGGGATCCTGGTTGATGTGAGGGTTGATTTGATGATGGGTAGGGTTTAGATTCTGAGCAGAGGTCCACTCGCGGGCTTCTCGGATTGCCTTCAGGATTGTCTCCTCTGGTGAGAAGTGGCGTTTTTGGAAGATCAATTGGTTTCTAGAGATACAGAGCTTCCAACAGATCCAAG
>NC_027756.1:11669228-11675607 GCF_000695525.1 Brassica oleracea var. oleracea | reverse complement strand
CGCTGTTGGCATAATGTTGACAACCAAGGATCATTCCACACGCTGATGTTAGTACCTGTGCCGACAATCCACCCCAAGTGTTTTACTAACAGGTCTCGACCAATCAGTACACTCTTCCATCCATGGGAGGATGATTTAGCTGCTTGAACTGATAAAAAGGTTCTTCCTTACAGTGCTTCCCCAGTAAGCATCGAGCAAGGAGACAGGAAGGTTTTGTGATTATTCTCCAGCTTAATTTCGCTAGAAGAGCATCATTAAACGTAGGTATGTCTTTGAATCCTAGACCTCCCAGTTTTTTTGGTTTTGCCATCTTCTTCCACGAAATCCACGATATTTTCCTCTTATCTTGTGTAGAATCCCACCAGAAGCGCGTTAGCAGAGATTGGATTTGGGCGCAGAGGGTTTGGGGGAGCTTAAAGCAGGACATTGCATGCGATGGTATTGTGGCTAATACAGAGCGTAGCATCACCATCTTCCCTACTCTGGATAGGTGTTTTGAGGACCAGCAAATAGCTTTGCGCTTCATATGATCGACTATGAATCCAAAGGCATCGCGCTTCCAGCGACCAAATTGCTCAGGCAGTCCTAGGTATTTCCCAAAGCCTCCACTATTTTCTATGCCTAGGATCTGCTTTATCTGCGCTTTTAGTTCATTGCTTGAATTTTTTGAGAAAGAGACTGCAGATTTTTGAGTGTTGATTAGCTGCCCCGAGAGTGATTCATAGGTAGCTAGGATCTTGTTTAGCGTTTGGGCATTGGCTGCGTTTGCTTTGCAGAAGAACATAGTATCATCTGCAAAGAGCAGATGATTTATGCTTGGTACGCCTGATGCAAGGGCTATTCCTTTGAGTTTCCCATTCCTTTGTCCCAGGTTGCATAGACTTGATAGGAGTTCCCCGCAGATGATAAAGATATAGGGGGATAGAGGGTCACCTTGTCTTATTCCTCTGCCGGGTTTGACATTTCCTTTTGATGCATCATTGATTATGAATGAGAAGCTGACTGTCGAAATGCATTGCATGATCCAATCTGCGAAGGTAGGGTGAAAGCCAAATCTTAGGATAGCAAGCTTGATGAAGTCCCATTCTAACCTGTCATAAGCTTTGCTCATGTCAGTTTTGACAGCCATATAACAATGTTTCTTCACCTTTGACTTCTTCAGGTAGTGTGGCAGTTCATGGGTGATGAAAATATTATCTGATATGGCTCTTTGTGGGACAAATGCAGATTGGGTTTCGGTGATGAGGTCACCAAGGAGAGGCTGGAGGCGCTTAGCTAGGAGTTTCGAGATGATTTTGTAGCTCACATTGCAGAGCGCTATCGGCCTGTAGTCTGAGACCTTCATAGGGCTGAGTATCTTTGGAATCAGCCTGAGATGGGTTTCGTAGATCGAGCTTGGCATTTGGCCTGAGTGAAAGAACTCTTTGACCTCTCTAACCACATCGAGGGAACAGAAGTGAAGATATTAGCAAAATATGTCTCCATTGTGGCTGCGATATCTTCCTCTGTGAACATCGGCTTACCATCTGCATCCTCAATTACAGTAAGTTTATTGAGTGTTCTTCTTTTCCTAGTAGAGGCGTGGAAAAAGCCTGTGTTCTTGTCTCCCAAGTTTAACCAGAGTTGTCTGCTTCGTTGGTACCAATGGTCTTCTTCGTTCTTGTATGTTTTTTTCAACTCTTAATAGAGTCCAGCAAGACGTGTTTCATTGGGTATAGAAGCCGACAGTAGCTGGTCAATTTGTCTCTTTAAGTCCTCCAATCGCGTCTTTAGCTCAACTTGTTGTTGTTTTGACCATTTGATAATAGCTGTTTTGCACTTGTCAATCTTCTATTTGACCCTAAGTTGTATCTCCTCTGCCCAAATATCTTCCACCAGTTTTTTCACTTCAGGGTTGGTACTTAAGGTCCGGTCGTATCTAAAGATTCCCTTCTTTTTCTTTCGTAGGGGTTCAAAATATGTAACAATGGGTCGATGGTCAGAACTTTCGAATCTGAGGTACTCGCAGCGGCTAGACGGATAAAGTTCTGCCCAAGAGCTATTTGAGAGCGCACGGTCTAGGCGACACTTGACATTGTGATCCCATCGTTTTCCCCTCCAAGAGAGGCAATTACCAGAGTGTTGGAGGTCATAGAGGTCACCTTCGATAAGGAAAGTTCTGAAATCTTCAAAGAATCCCCTTGTTCTTTCAGGTCCTCCTTCTTTCTCGATATTACCCGTGAGATCATTGAAATCTCCAGATAAGAACCAAGGAGCGTCACGCACCAGAGCTAATGCGGAAAAGAAGTCCCAGGTTTGCTTTCGCTTCTTCTTATCTGTGTCTCCATAAATGAATGTAGCAAAGCTTAATTTCGCTTCATAGATCAAATTAGTGTCGAAATAATTTTTACAGGAGGAGACAACTTCAAGATCAATTCCCTCTTTTCAAAGTAGAGCTAGTCCTCCTCCTGCAGTTCCATGTGGAGGTACCGTTATGATGTTCCCCAGCCTTAAGCATTCGAGTTTTTTAACCACCACATGATGGGGATTTTTTGTCTCCGAGAGAAATATGATGTTAGGATCGACTTTTTTGCAGATTTCTCGGAGTCGTCGAACTGTCCAGGGGTTCCCCATCCCTTGACAGTTCCAGCATACTACTTTTAAGGAAGAGGAAAGGACGGATGCCGAAAATCCGCCTCCACATCAACCCGTAGCTTTTTTGGTGGAGCCTTTGATGTCTTGGGTACCTTAGGACCTTTGTGAATTGTGCTAGGACCTGCTCCATTAGTTTTCATGTTTTTTCGAATGTTCACCTCTCTGCGAGGGATAGTTGAAGGGATTCTTCTCTTCAGTGGGGATGGTTGGGTTTTTTAAATAGTACGGCGACGTACTCCAACACCCAGAAAGCTAAGTGGAGAAAGGATTACATTTCTTCTTCCAGGTCTTCGTTTTGTAGCCACTGGAAGTGTTTCAGGGGGGGTCACAGGGTCCTCCTCAGTTTCCCTTATTGGCCCAAGTCGCATGGTAGCAGGGATTCTAGATGGGTTTGGAGACAAGTTTTCTCGGAGGACGCTTGGATTTGCATTCTGTGGGTTGTTCGATGGTGGGACTCTAAGCATCAGGGTAGCAGCTTCTACCACTTCACCAGCTTCTTCCGCAAGGCGGAAGCGTTCTTTCCTGGCTGCACTTTCAACAGGGTCTGCGAAGTTTGTATAGTTTTTCATAACCTCCCTGACTTCCGTCATTGCAGCGTTTAAAGCCGTATCCGGAGCCATATCTTCGTTTTGTTGATAGGGTGGTTTAGAGGACGCTGAGTGTTCACTGCGAGGTATCATCTCAGGTGCTGGTTCCCTTGGGCGTGAGGGTTTCTCCACCTAGATCTGCCTGTGGGAAGTGTTCTTCTGGATATGGTGAGACAGTGGTTTATCGGAAAGGGTTCTATCAGACGACTGATTGAGCGGTCTCCTGTATTCCCTAGAGTGGGCGGAACTCGTCTCATTGAGTTCTCTGGGGCTGTAATAGTTAGCACGCTCGTTGCGGGAGTAAGGGAGATTGAATTCTCTATTTCTCAGAGGCGGGGATCTTTGTCTACTACCACCAGAGTAGATGGGTTTTTCTCTCTCAGCTCTGTGTCTGTCCTCTCCCGGAGTAGGGTTTCGGTGGTTGTCTCTTTGGCTACGAGAGTTGAAGTGGGAGGTAGCTCTTGCGTGATACTCAGGGTAAGCGTCGTGTATTTGGTTTCTGCTATGCTCTCGCTTACTGGCTTCACTTGCTCTTTCCTGACTCTGGAAACTTTTGTTCACAACTGTAGGGCAGTCTAGTTGCTCATGGTCAAGCATGAGACAGAGGGAGCAGTGCTTCTCGAGCTTCTCATAAACAAGTGTTACTTCAACTTCTTCTCCAGTGTCAAACTCCATCGTTGCTTTCTTTATGAGGGGTTGGAGACCATCTAGTAGGACTTTCATCCGAGCTTTCGTTGATGTTATCTCAACCTTGTCGAAGATACCTATGTCATTGGCCAGAGATTTTAGAGCGACGTCTGACCATAATTGGAGAGGGATACCTTGGACCTGATCCAAAAAGGTATTAAGTTCGGAAATTTTGGAGACAATGAAGGTTCCCATCGTTGAAGGATGAGCATCCAATGGGCAAAGTGGTAGGGTCTTTCATCGAGGACTTTTTGTAGGTCTTTCTCGGATGCAAACTGGAACTGGAAACATCCTTGGCCTAGATCTGCACCCACTGGTGTCGTCTCGACCTTCCAGTGCTCTCCAAAGAAGGCAATGAGAGACCACATCCGCTGGTATTTTGGGTTAGTCACTCTCCCCACGAGGGTGAGAGAGTGTTTACGCAAAAGTTCAGAGTTGTCAACTGGTGGGACTCTAACTCTTGCAGTTCTTGGTGGGTCTTGGGGAGCAGTCACCTCCTTTCCTTTCTCAGCGACAGAGAAACGTCTGTTGCTCATGCTTCAGTTGTAGCTAGTGGTTGAGGTAATCTTTGGTGGGTTTAGGATGGTTGGGGGTAAGAAGGTTTGAAGCTGTTTCAGATAAGGTTCTTCTCACACAGGTGAGAGATGGAGTATATTAGTTGCGAGCATCAGAGGTTCATGACTCTGTCCACGGTGGGAAGTCTTTCATGTCTCCGGTGGGAGTTGCTCCGGTTGACAAGCTGCTGCACGGCGGTCCCGCCGACCACGGGTCGGGGGAAGAACCCGGAGAATAAGAGTTCAAGACTTCCTATTAACCGAAGGATATCTCCCAAAGAGGAAAGGATTTGAAATGGGCAGGTTAATATTCAACAGTCAATAGGAAAGAGCTAGGTGGTGGGCCTCACAGACTGCTGGATATTGCACACTCTCGATAAAGTCGCCTGGGAGAGAAAAAGGTTGCAGGAGTCACTGACTAAAGTATGAAAGAGATACGTTAACATACATGGCTCTGTCTCTGTTGCCTGTTGCTCCCACCACCGATTGATTTGTTCTCTACCTCAAGACTTTAAGCTATGTACACAAACTACAACCACATATGTGTACTTCTTAAGTTGGGGTCCTCAACATAAGCTTGGAAAAAAAATATGTACACAAGACTTTAATATATGCATTTGTTCCACATAAATATGTTTCAAAAAGAGAAGACCACTCACTATTTATTATAGTAAAGACTTTGAAAAACAAAGTTCGGTTCCAAGTCTACGAGTAACTAGAAACAACGAATCTTGTGTTATGGCCCTTTCACATTTATATTATTCAAGCTTTGCTTAAATGTGTTTGGAACGGTCTCCAGTTCATCTACGTGGAACTTTGAAGTGGTTAGTTCGTCAAAATACAAAAGAAAGGAAATTTAACAGTTTACATAAGCGATTTCTCAGCACCATCAAAGCCATTTACACTAGTAGGGAAAATAGAGATCTCCTAAGTTACCCGTAATATGTAGAAGTATCAATGTAAATACGATAGGTGTGAGTTGGATGGTTGGTATGGGCCTAGCGAATTAGTAAAAAGCAGGAACTAATCGGGCACAAATTATAAGCAGTTTTTTTCTATTTTCGGATAAAAAAAACACACACGAACAAAGCAAGAAGAGATTTGTTGTGCACAAACACGAAAACAAGAACAACTTGCAAAAAAAACACGATTGAGGCATATAGTCGGTTTTAGGATTTATATAAATTACGTGAATAAGTAATTTACAACTCATTAAACCAATATTTATACAACATCAAAATGCGATATTCAATTTCTCTTTAAAAACTTCCTTATTATTAAAAGTGGTTTCTCAATCTTGATAAATGATAACTAATCAACCTTTGTCCGGTAAAGAATATGAACTTGTACGGTGGAATGAAATTTAAACCACTTCCCGAATTAACAAAATCTATAATAATAGGAGGGTGTCCGTGCTTCGTGCAGAATATTGTTTTATTGTTCTTAAATATGATTTTTAGATGATGTGATTACGTGGTCAGTATTTATTGTGAATATCATTATTTGATGTTTTATTATGTTATGTAGTAGTAACTAATAAGTTAATATATTATGTGTTTGTCTTTTTAATAAAGTGTTGTTGTATGTATAATACTACTTACTAGGATAAGACATGCGCCTTGCGCAGGGTGAGTTTATTTGTATATATTATCGATAATTTTTTTATATATTTGATCATTTTATTTGTATATATAAAATATTTTTTGTTGTTATTATATAATTTATTTCCGATGGATCGGATCAATTTTTATTAAAAGTAATAGAACAAAACTATAATTAATACATCATGGGTTGATCGGATTGGACATTAAACAAATTATGACATAAAAACCTTATTTTTTCCATCGAACACATCCTTGAAAAAAATGAACAGTATTGTTTTCACAGTTAAATTATTTTGACTTTTATCTTCCATAT
>NC_027756.1:11646347-11666662 GCF_000695525.1 Brassica oleracea var. oleracea | reverse complement strand
AAAATGAAGAAGGATGCAAAAATTGTTATCAAATCTTTATTATTCATAATCATTAATTGTCATATATATGTAAATCATATTAGGTAATTCCGTAGCTTTTATTTAAGGAAAGAATACACACTTCCTATATTTTAGGTTAATATAATCTTTTCTAGTGTTATATAATTATGGAATAATGTGATACCATTAGATAAACTATACTTTATATTAGATGCTCTAGAATTCTTTGAAATAGAATTTAGAAGGCATTTAGAGTGCTACCTAGGATTTGAAGTTTTTTTTAATTAATACAAAATGAGGGTTCTAATTTTTCAAATGCTTCTCAATTAATATATAGGGGTTTAGTGGTGAAATGAGTTTCTGATGTAAAACATATTGAATTTCAATAACTTTATCTTTAAGCATTTGTTGATTCTAAGATTAACAGTGTCAAATTGTATTTTAGTTTTTCACATTTTTTCACATTATTTTTTTTAGATATTTTTAGCACTTTCCCCCATATTTTGCCATTGAGTTGTCACCATCTATGTATTTCGTTTGCCTCTCTGGTGTGCAGTGCTTCTCACCATCACTGGGAAAAGACTCACCTCCGTGCTCTTGTTTTCGTCACTTTCTTTTTCTGTGAGATTATCTGGTATTTGTTATATAGATTATGCATATTAGTTCCATGTTGTGTGGTTGTTTCTTACAATATTGGTCGTTTTTTTTTCTTTCAATTTTGGCTAATGTTAGAAACTACATCTCGTTGGGTTGGGTAAGAGTTTAGTTGTCATTGATGTTGTTTTCCTCGTCGATGGTTTGCCATCGATAGTCTTTGCTCGTCTTGGTTTTCAAGATCTGGTTTTTGGTGGTCTGACTTCTATGTTCTATTTTCATAGCTCGAGGATGGCTCCACGGTTCGTGGATTTAATTTTGTCTCTTTTTATCTCTTTGTTATCTCATCTCGTTGCACCTTTCATCGCTGATCACGTCTCTGGTGGCTATTTCTTTCGCCATTTTTGCTACTCCAGGTTTGGATAGTGTTTTTCTATGTGTATGATTTGTGCGCTTGGAAGGTTGTTTATATTCTTCTCATGCATCCCTTGGTGTAGGTGTGCGGAGCTAGTCTTTTGTACCTTTGGTTTCTTCTATTCAGAGTTTTGTGGTTCTTCGCTGTCATGGGCGCTTTGTATGTACTTGTTTAGTTTGTGAGGTGCTTCTTATCTATTAGCTGGTGGTTGTGCTGCTGGTGTTTTAGACATGCGTCTTTTTGTTCTGTGGTGACTTTGTTCTTCCGATGATTATTCTTTCTATGACCCGTTTTTTTGGTTTTTTTGCGCTGGTGCTTGATAGCGATCCTTTGTGCTCCGGGGATTTCTTTATCTCATATTTTATCTTTTTACCTTGACATCTGCTTGTTCTAGCCAAGACATTCTATGGTAAAATGAGATAAATTAGTCTTCTTTGTTGATCTTTTTTCAGCTCGAAACGTTTATTGAGTTAGTATTACTATTTTATTTTGCTTTTTCTTTGTGATTGTGGAAGTTTTATGTTTAGATTATGTATTGCACTTTAATTTCTTTTTATTAGTTTGGTCATTTATATTTTTAATAGTTAAATAAATATATAATTTGTAAATTAAATAATAGAAAATGGTAAAAAAATAAAAAAAAATTATGTTATTTTTAGTTATGAATAAATTAAATATGTAAAATTTATTTCTATTATTTTATTAATTTATTTATTCATATTGAATTTTAGTAAACAAAAAAATAGATTATCAAACTTCATATGATAATAGTTAGCAGATGCCAAAAAAAAATGATAATAGTTAGTGCAAAAATGATTAGACAGTGCACAATTATAAGGTATTTGGCCAAATTGCAATAATCTAAAAGAAAAAAGACCTAAAATATAAAAAAAATACATGGATGACACGTATCCCAAAATCCCCCCGCCACTTGTCAGAAGAAGGGAAAAAACCAACTTTATATAAATATATACTAGGTAATAACCCGCGCCTTGCGCGGGATGTGATTATTAGTTTCGTTATTTTTAATAAAAACACATTTAATCTGGATATCGGTTCGGTTTTAAGTTATTTTTTTTGTTTTTAATCTCCTAAAATAAAACTATTATTTTAAATTAATATTTATTTTGGTTTATTCGGTTAGAATGTTTGATTTTTTAGTTTTTTCGGTAAAAACCAAAAAATACTATCATTTGTTTATTTTCATGTTATGAATTTTAAATAGTCGTCATGTCGAACCAATGGTTTCATATCATAGTTTGTAAACGTATAATAGTTCAAGAAAAAAAAAAAATTGTTAAGACATATCATTTCACTACAATTTGGTCAGTAGTGAAAGAAGCTTTAAGAAAAAAATATTTCAACTTCCAAAAAAAAATAGATACTTCAGTTGTGATAAATACTTAGTCACAAGGTGCTCACATCAAGGTGCACATGTATGTGTATGTAAGAGTATACAAAAATAGTTGAAATATATATAAAGATATTGTTAATTAATATTAAATGACATTTTTGTTCAAAATAATACATGAAAGATAAAATTAGAATTAATTAAAAATTAAAAAGGCCTTGCATAAGTGAATTTTTTTCATATAAAGATAAATAAATTGTATTCGTAAATAGAAGTGGACACATATCGAATATCCGGGTATTTGGAGGCATTCACGTTGATTCAATCTTTAGCCACCTGGATAGTCGGTGACTCTGATATCCGAAATGATTTAGAATTTTAAAGAATATCTGATTTGATCCGTAGATAAAATAAAATTTTAAAAATAATCGAAAATTTAAATAATAACATTTTATTACAAAAATAAAATATTATTTAACTTTTTAAATTTTAATACCTAATATAAAAAATATAATTCATAAAAATATTGTAAAACTTATATAAACTATAATATATATAACATATATATATATATATATATATATATATATAATTCTGTACATATATGTATATATATGCATATAACAGATCAAATTAGATATCCGTTCCTAAAAATATAGGTATTTGTGATTTGCTTTTTTTTAATTGTATTTTATTATTTGATTTGCTTCGTAGAGTTACGGATATCCATATTTTTTGGTTCAAATCAAACTTTACTTGTGATATATGTTATTATTTTTTATATAATTTTGTAATTGGTGTTTTAGGTTCATATTTGCAAAAAGTGCGTATGAGATATACTATTTTATTAATTTAAGTTATTGGTTAGTTAATCTGTAAATAATTTTTGTTTGACTTTTTGCTTCTATGATATTACCATGATTGAGATATTATATCATTCTCAGTTGAATTTTTTTTTATTAAAGTATTTAAAAAAATCACATTTAGTTAATTTCAGTGATTTATTATATATTAACATCTAAATAATTTATTTGTTATATCTCAATTTTAGTGTTTGGCCCTTTTAAAGTAGGAAGCTTGAGTTCGTGAACTTATCCTTATATTTTGTCTTTTAAATGTTGTTTGGGTTAATATGACCATTCTTTTTGGTTTTCGTATGTGGTCCTGCAAAATAATAGTGAATTTTTAGTGGTGGTATGATAGGTAGACGATTTTGAACTTTTTTGGAATGTTTTTAGTACTGTAAGTATTAACTCGGAGGTTAAATTAACATTAATCGTGAACTCACTTATTTATAGGTGTAAATCCACAACAATTTGAGATAGGAGATGTATGGAATGAGACGTTTTGGATGATTGAGTCGGTGATATTAATGAAAACATTAATTGTATTTAATAAATCTAACAGAGAACAGAAACGCCTCAGTTTTTTTCTCAGCGGGAGGAAGAAGAAACATGTCATAACCTAAGTCAAATAATGCTTTTCGTACGGACCAATTTAAAAAATAATAGTCTTGTTGTATGGTCCATCCAAGTCAAACTTCTTGGTTTTTTAGCAAGTCCAAATTAAACTTATCCTATTAATTGAAACACAGTACTTTGGAGTTGACGGACACGTGTCTAGACCAGAACATTCGACTTAATGACGTGGCGCTGAGGTGTCTTCACAAGAGAGATAACAACATTTATATATATATATATATATATATACATAATTTAGCTTTTGATTCGTTATTTGTTTTGATTCGAAGCGAAAAATTCAAATTTTTATTGGAACCATGCATGTGAGTTTTATATTAAAAAATACGAAATATATAGTATGAAATATAGTGTTTTATTATCAAATCGATTGTGAAGTTGCCACGTGTCTATTACAGTGTGAATACATTAATTACGATGCTTATTCTTTAATATATAAGGGATAGATAACCTCCAAGACAATAACCTCAGCATCGCATAGCTTTAGACATGGTCTTTAGGAAATCACATAGCTTTAGACATCTGCCCTAGTTATGTCCAGATTTTATCGTCTTCTTCCTGAAACAAATCTCAACAAATGGGAGAGATCGAAGCAGAGCAAGAGCCAACTCCAACAATCAGTACATTTTCCACCGTCTAGATTGTCCCCTTCTTCCGTGTAACAGGCTGCTTCATTTGAATGTTCGATGCTATCTTCAAAGGCTTCGCTAGATTCAAGCTCAGTTTCTTCTTCTAACACTTGGTCGTCTAAGCCACATTCATTGCTCCCATTCTCGTCGGTCAAGATCCTGGCACCACAGTCAATAATATTGAAATCGTTGGAGTTGCTGCTCAGCTCGAGTACTATCTCTCTGCTCATATCAGATGGGTAGAACTCTAGAAACCGAGAGTCGAAAACAAATAGATGCTCCCTTCGAAACTTGTGGACTTCGCCTACGTAGACCAACATTTCAACTGGATAGAAGTCGTCTTGAGCTACGCCTATGCGACGACACTTTAGCTGGGAAAAACTAAACTCTTGCTGCTTAGGAGAAATCACGACGCAAACCACAAAGCCGCTGTAAGGGTTACCGTCTGGACGAATAGTCAATGAGGTTCCTCTTCCTCGGTGATCGAACTCTTCAGGCACTTCTGTTCCTGGTAAGAGTGCCCCTCCTGTAAAGAAAGATTGTTTAAAAAATTGCTCTTCTTGCTTGTTGACTAAGTTTGAAGCAGTTGATGAAATTGAGCCGCGCATTTGGATTGTTCAAAGAGCTAGATACGGTCTCCAGTGACTCACAGTCTTCCGCTATTATGGTTTTGACCGAGCCAGGGAGCTTTGGTAATGACGCGAGTCTTGTGCAGCCAGCTAGATTAAGGTTCCGTAGCTGATGAAGGGCTTTGATACTATCTGAAATCTTTTGAATATCAGAATAGCTTAGGTCTAGATCTGTGACATTCTTGGGGAGATATGTTAATCTCTTTAGCTTTCCACCTTTGTTTATACTGAGAGACGTAAGACGAGTCCACAGCTTAGTTGATGCAGGCACATCTTCAACCGCTGTCTCAGATATACACAGTTTTCTGATGTTCGTTGACATGACTGGAATGTTTTTCAACCTTGAGCATCCTCTCATGAAGACTTCATCAAGGGATGCCAAGTTCATGCGAGCTGGAATTACTTGTAGGTTTATGCATCCACTCACCCACAACTTCTGTAGTTTATGAAGATTCGAACAAGAGGATGGAATCTCTACCAAGCTCTCGCAGCCTATCAGATCCAACTTCTCAAGACTTGAAGCATTTGAAAGATCGGGAAGTTCCTTCAAATGAACAGATCCTGAAAAATCTACCTTCTGGAGATTTGCGAGCTGCTGAACGTAGACACAAAAAGAAAGAAAATCATATAACATGAAGATAAAATATACATATTTATCTTATTAAAATATATACTATACAGAACTAGCATTTGTCTGAAGTGTTATTTTACTAAATATGCTATTATAAATTTGAAGTAACTAACAACATAAATTAATGTATTTTGTGCATATTTCAAGTTCTTAAAATGAATATTATAAAATGAAATATTCAAATTAATATTAACTAGAGCTGGACCCACCCGACCGAACAAGTGCTTTTTTGTTTATGTAATGTAACTAAATATTTTTTACACCATTATATAATCTATAAAAATTATAATAAAAAGGTGACAAAAATACATCACATAATACATATATTGCTGTTACATAATTCCATTAATAGTAAAATTAAAATGATTTATATAACTGTAAATGTAAATATCACGCGAATATTTGTTTTTATTTAACCGATATCATTTTTGTTTACCCGATACCGAGTTGGCTAGTGGTAAAAGAAATGCTAGTAGCCTTTCATTGGTCGGTTTGATACGCATTGGAAATAATTATTTACAACATTTGAGTTTCCAGTAAAAAAGAGAAACCATTTTTTTCATTTTTTAGAAATATACTTTTGTTTTCTATAAATAATATAATATATATTTATTTTTTCACGTATTATGTATTTTTTATTATGACATTACGCATAATAATTAAAATATATTTTTAGTTTATTTTTAGTTTATGTATGTGTTTTCTATAAACTAAAATATATATGCAAAAATAATATTTGAGATGTTTTGATAGGTTTTTGGTCATAAATGATAACTATAGCTAAACTTCCAACCCGTTATATAAGTAGTCTTAATTTTTAATTTATCAACCCGATATATAAATATTCGTCATGCATTTTTAGTAAAATATTTATATTATACTTATTAAAATGAGTAATTTGTTAGAATGAGTAATTACATTTTTTTGTATTTATATCATTATCAAATTAATTTTATTTTAAACTTATTGACTTTAACATTTTATTATATGTAGGATTTTTATTTTATATGAACTTTTTTTTCTTTTTTTTAGAACATTGTTATCTTGTCTAAATGTTTTTCTTTACATACAAAACTTGAAGAATATTCTTTTGAAACTTTCCCTATTACAATTTTTTCATAAGAATAATCTTAGATGTTTTTAATTTTTTTAATACCAATACTTAAATGTACATGTTATTGCCAAATCAAATATTTCAAATCCTTAATAAAGAAAAATAATTTAAGGTAAAGTTCAATTGAACATATGTAATAATATCATGCATAATTTAAAAATAATTTTTTAATAGTATTTTAGTTATATATATCTAAAACAATATCGTCAATTAAATAGATTAGTCAAATTGGTTATTTGAAAATTTTAATTAGGTACAAATTTAGAATTATGAAGTAAAATGGATCTTTTTAAATATGTTCTCATTATTAAGTTTTTATTCCCAAATACGGCATATCCTTTAAATTTTTAAAATATTGTTAATTGATTTCATTAACAATAATTTTTTTTTAAATGTAATAAACATTATTTAATAGAGGATAATACCCACAAATTTATGGAAAAAGGTTTTCTATTTTACATATTAAGGTTTATAGTATCAATGTGCTTTAAGTGTAATATTTATCATGAATTTGTTGTGGAATAAATTTAGTAAAAAAAATAATTTAGATTTAAGTTTATTAATTACTTAAATGACCATTGTATTGTAATTAAGTTGTAAGTCTTATGGTTATTTATTATTTGTACTTCTATTTTAATAAAGTAGATATATTTTAATTCATTTTTAATCTAAGTGTTAGAAATGAAATTTATATTTATTAACATGACCAAAATAAAATATCTAAAACGGGTTAAAAAATGTGAAATAAAATTAAGTACTATTGTATATATAAATTCATTTCTATCATAATAAAAATTAGATAGTATTATCATTTACAACAAAGTATAACGATCAAAATCGTTTATATTGTAAAAACCTTGTAATTAAGGCCACGCAAAACTACTTTTATGTACTACTAAAAATATTAACAAAATTGGTTAACGAATATTAACAAAATAAACACAAATATATTTTTTATAAATTAATACTTTATCAAAAAAATAAGAGAAATTACTTAGAAAATGCGGATAAAAACCTATTTTATATTATGAAACAATACCTTGATCCCTTCCCATAGCTTCTCGAGCTTGCTATTCTTCATACTGAGTTCAACAAGATATTGAGGATTGAACGTAGGAGGAAGACTCTTGCTCGGATATGCTTCCCAATCTAGTAACCTTAGTCCGCACGGAAACTGAATCTCCTCCGGTATATGCATTCTATCATTCCCGTCATATTGTCTTTTGTAAATTTTGAGGAATCGGAGATCAGTCATTCTTTTAAAAGCTTTCTTGCTGATGGATAGTTCGTTGATTCTTGATATATCAAAAGATATACCAAGAACATTCCATGTACCCTAGTCAAATTCCAAATAAATAGAAACTGTAAGCAGCCTGGCAAATGTTTAGTTTAAAGAATGACACTTACGTACTGAACAAAAAAAAAAAGTAAATGCAGGAGAAAGAACTTACTTTGGCATGTTGAAGAACATCACAAATCTCCCGAGCATTCATCAAGATCCGGCGTTTCCAAGGGTCTTGTTTTTGAATGGCTTTTTTACCCATTTGTTCTAGTAATCTGTGCATCACTATTCTATGCTCATATCCAATGGTCTGTATGATGAGAGATCTGTTTACAAGGATCTTCAACCCATGTTTGACATCCAAGTCACTGTCATCGAACATGGTGTTCACGAGATTCCAACTTTTATAGTTGAAAAAGACTGCAATGTGGAGGAATAGCGTTTGCTCATTCTCATCTAAGCTCTCATAGCCCACTCTTAGTACGTCCTCAATATCTCGATCAAGAATAGTTCCGCTATCTCGATCAAGATTAGTCTCCAGCCTGCTCAGTACCTCTTCCCATTCATCCGCCTCCTTCCCACGCAAAGATGAACCCACAACACTTAGACCCAACGGAAGGTTATCACAAAGCTTTGTCACTCTTGGTACAAGCTTTTCAAAACCCTGGTTGTGAGAGTTGTTTCCAAAAGCATATCTGCATAAGATCTTGAGCGCTTGTTCATCAGATGGAAGCCCCACACGGTACATATTTTTGATACCATGTTGCTGCAAAATCTCTTTGTTTTCTGTGGTAATTATAATCCTGCTTCCAGAACCAAACCATGTTGTTTTATTTGCTAGCGCTTCTAATTGCTTTATATGGTACACATCATCAAGAATGATGAGCACCCTATGCTTGGATAGCCTTTCTTCTATCACACCAGAATGGCCTATCCTAATTCTACCAAGATTCAAGAGATTTGAAAGAAATTGCTCCTGTAAACGCAGCTTCCAACCATGTTCATCAAAACCACTATGATTGTTTTCCCTAAGGTTGTCCACAAAACAAGTAAGCTGAAACCTATTAGAGATTTGATTTTGTAAAGCCCTAGCAATGGTGGTCTTACCAATGCCCGCAGGACCAGTGATTGCAACCATCATAACTCCATTATCATCTAAATTTAGTAAAGACTTCAATTCTCTTATGTGAGGTTCAAGTCCCAACATGCCATCAAAGTCTCTAGACGGTGTAGCATTGAGTTTATCTGAAACGTCTCTGGCAATTTGCTTGATCATGTCCGCTTCATTTGCCCTAACAAAAGAGAAAGAACAGGAAAGTGTAAGGATAAGAAGAATATACGATGAAGATCTACCATTTACTGCATAATATTCTAGTTCCTCTCTAAACAATGTTGTTAATATCTTCTCTAGTCTTCTTGTATATATTGGAACTCTTGTACATTGTGAAAGATATATGAAATACAACTTCTGCATGGTATCAGAGCAATACCGATTACCCTAAAAAAAAAAAAAAAAAAAATTAGCAGCCGCCCTCGATCTCTTCTCACCAAAAACATGGCTGCTATCGCTGAAGAACTCGACGCCACAAAACCTCTTCTCAACATTAACATGGTTAACGTCAACAAAATCACATCAACGAACTACATGACGTGGAACCCTCAGCTCCATGCTTTACTTAACGGCTACGCTTTAGCTGGTCACCTCGATGGATCTTCACCAGCCCCTCCTCCAACGATCACTGTCGATGACGAGACTGTCACAAACCCAGAACACACGAAGTGGCACCGCCAAGATCGTCTCATATACAGTGGCCTATTAGGAACTCTGTCGCCTTCGATCCAGTCACTTGTCACCAACACAACGACTGCTTATGAGATGTGGAAGTCCCTCAGCGCTACGTATGCCACTCCAAGCAGAGGCCACATTCAACAACTCCGGCTTCAGCTAAAGCAGTACACTAAGGGGGACAAAACTATCGACGACTACATGCGAGGCCTGACCACTCGTTTTGATCAACTAGCTCTACTTGGGAAGCCCTTGGATCATGAAGATAAAGTGGAATACATAATTGATGGTCTACCTGATGATTACAAGGCTGTAACCGAGCAGACCAAAGGGCGAGACACCTCTCCTTCTATCGTGGAGATTCATGAGAAACTCATAAACAGAGAATCAAAGCTCTTAGCGATCTCCACGCCTGTCTCGAACGCAATCCCTATGACTGCGAACGTTGCTTCCTCTC
Source organism: Brassica oleracea var. oleracea (assembly GCF_000695525.1). Lineage (NCBI taxonomy): Eukaryota > Viridiplantae > Streptophyta > Magnoliopsida > Brassicales > Brassicaceae > Brassica > Brassica oleracea. The sequence continues at coordinate 11,656,296 of NC_027756.1, read as the reverse complement.
GTCCTAAACAACAACAAAATCACCAACGAGGACAAAACTCCAACTGGAGCAACAACTGGAACAACAACTCCAAAGCTCCGGCCTACAACACTCAGAAACAAGAGTACAAGCAGTCAAGGGGATATCAAGGCAAGTGCCAAATCTGTAGTGTCTTCGGACACAGTGCTAGGAGGTGCCCTCAGATGTTCCAACAGTCCACAAACACAGGCGCCTCTCCGTTCCGTCCATGGCAACCTCGCGCAAATGTAGCTGTCGCGACTCAATACCCCTCCAATGCGTGGCTAATGGACTCTGGTGCGACTCATCACTTGACAAGCGACCTGCACAAAATGTCAATTCAACATCCATACACTGGAGATGACTCGGTTCTAATTGGTGATGGTTCTGGTCTCTCCATATTACTCACACTGGTTCCATCTCTATACCCTCTAATACTCGCAACCTGCTATTGAACAATGTTCTTTGTGTACCAAATATCAAAAAGAACCTTAACTCAGTATATCGTCTATGTAATGCTAATAAGGTTTCTGTAGAATTTTTCCCTGCTTCTTTTCAGGTGAAGGATCTCAGCTCGGGGGTCCCGTTAATCCAAGGCAAGACCAAGGATGAGCTGTATGAGTGGCCAACTCAACCATCAACCTTTCATGCTTTCTTTGCTTCCTCAAACCCAAAATTAACTTTGTCTGATTAGCATTTTCGCCTAGGACATCCTGCTGCTTCTATTCTTAAAAGTGTTGTTTCCAATTTTTCCTTACCTTGCACCAAATCTGTAACCCAAAACACTTTGTGCTCAGATTGTGCTATCAATAAATCTCATAAACTGCCTTTCTTTCAAAACACAATCACCTCTTCTCGTCCCCTAGAATATGTTTACACAGACCTATGGAGTTCACCTATAGAATCTGTTGACAATTACAAGTACTACTTGGTGTTAATAGATCACTTCAGCCGCTACACATGGGTCTTTCCGCTCAAACTCAAATCACAAGTCAACGTTACCTTCCAGACATTCAAATCGCTTGTGGAGAACAAACTCTCGACCAAAATAGGGACTCTCTACTCAGATAATGGAGGAGAGTTCATCGCCCTCAGACAACTTCTCGCCGACGCTGGCATCTCTCACCTCACCTCCCCTCCCCACACGCCTGAACATAACGGAATATCAAAGAGAAAGCACCGCCATCTTGTTGAGACTGGCCTCACCTTGCTTACTCATGCGTCAATGCCCAAGAAGTACTGGACCTATGCTTTTGCAACCGCCAACTACCTGATCAATCGCCTCCCCACACCGGTCTTAAACATGGACACTCCTCTGCACAAGATCTTTGGTACACAACCGAACTACTCAAAAACAAGAGTCTACAGCTGCCTCTGTTTTCCGTGGCTCCGGCCGTATACAAGTCACAAACTTGAAGACATATCGACGCCTTTCGTCTTCATAGGCTACTAGCCTACTCAAAGCGCGTACTTGTGCTTACAGCCCAGCACTGGTCGTATCTATGTCTCAAGACATGTCAAGTTCGACGAGTCCGTGTTCCCTTTTCCAAAGCTCATCGCTTCACACTCAAACCCATCCCCACCCGAAACCTCCCCACCTTATACATCACCACCAGTCACAATAATTCCTTCTCCCAAACCACCACTCGTACAGCAAACGGAAACCACGAGCTCAGAACCTCACTCGTCAGAACAGGTATCTTATACTACACCTTCTCTTAGTGTTACTAACGATCATACCGTGAGCGCAGAGTTGTCGACTGGTTCCAGCGCAGAGTTGTCGACTGGTTCCAGCGCACATCATGGCGAACACATGCCCACACCATCGCCATCTCTGACCTCTGGCTCCTCGTCAGAACATCATTCATCCGCGACCTCTCCATCATCATCGTCGCCACCACCTTCACCGTCTCCTCCACCTCCGAATCAACACTCCATGGTTACTCGGAAAAAGAATAGTTATCAAAGCCCAACCCCAAATACAATTACTCTGCGGCTCTGCTATCAACTCGAGCTACGGAACCAACGACGGTTACTCAAGCTCTCAAAGACAAGAAGTGGAGAGGGTCCATGTCCATAGAAATTGATGCGTTTGCTCGTAACGGAACGTACGATCTTGTTCCTCGAAAACCTCACACCAATGTAGTTGGCTGCAGATGGTTGTACAAAGACAAGTACAATGCCGACAGCTCGCACAAATGCTCCAAGTCGCGACTTGTTGCAAAAGGGTATAACCAAGAGTTTGGTCGGGACTACATAGAGACCTTTAGCCCAGTGATCAAGTCCACTACCTTGCGCCTTGCTCTTGATGTCGCAGTGAATAACTCATGGCCTATCAAACAGTTAGATGTCAACAACGCGTTCTTACAAGGTACTCTGACTGAGGAAGTCTATATGGACCAACCACCAGGGTTCGTCGACGCAGACAAACTGGACTATGTATGTTGCCTCAACAAAGCAGTTTATGGTCTCAAACAAGCCCCACGGGCATGGTATGTCGAGCTCAAAACCTTCCTTCTCAGTCTCGGCTTTCAGAATTCTCTCGCTGACACATTGCTGTTCATTCTACACACTGCTGGCCAACATATCTATCTTCTCATATATGTTGACGACATCTTGATCACTGGCAATACAGTGACTGGTATTCAGCGCGTTCTCACCTTGCTTGCAGAGCGGTGTTGAAGCGCATCAAACCATAGACAGGCTTCACCTGTGTCAACGAAAATACATTCTCGATCTGCTGCATAAATATGACATGACCAATGCCAAACCCGTCACCACCCCTATGGCGTCCTCACCAAAACTCCATCTCCACTCGGGTATCGCTCTCGTGGATCCCACAAAGTACAGACGCCTCATCGGAAGCCTTCAATACCTCCAGTTCACGCGTCTGGATATCGCCTTCGCAGTCAACAAACTGTCTCAGTTCATGCACATGCCAACAGAGGATCACTGGCAAGCGGCCAAGAGAATACTGCGATATCTTGCCGGCACTCCGACACACGATATTTACTTCTCTGCCACTAACAAACTGGTTCTTCAAGGATACTCAGATGCAGACTGGGCTGGTGATTACGACGACTACGTCTCCACCAACTCGTATGTTATCTACCTTGGCAAGCACCCAATATCCTGGTCGTCCAAGAAACAGAACAGAACGGAGTCGCAAGGTCGTCCACAGAGGCTGAATACAGAGCTGTAGCTAATGCGGCCTCGAAAATAAACTGGATCTGTAATGTTCTTTCAGAACTTGGGGTCTCTTTACCAGCTAAACCTGTCATTTTTTTGTGACAATGTCGGGGCTACTTTCCTCTGTGCCAATCCGGTCTTCCACTCTAGGATGAAACACATAGCCATCGACTACCACTTTGTCCGCAATCAGGTTCAAAGCGGAGCACTTGCAGTCGCTCATGTCAACACTCGAGACCAGCTTGCGGATGCTCTTACTAAACCCCTTTCTCGTGCACGGTTCTTGGAACTCAGACACAAGATTGGAGTGTGCTCTCCCACTCTATCTTGAGGGGGCGTGTAAGGATAAGAAGAATATACGATGAAGATCTACCATTTACTGCATAATATTCTAGTTCCTCTCTTTAAGGAATGTTGTTCATATCTTCCCTAGTCTTCTTGTGTATATATTGGAACTCTTGTACATTGTGAAAGATATATGAAATACAACTTCTACAGAAAGCACCCAATAGTTTCCATCAAATAGTCACATGATAACCTTTCTCTGTTCCCAATAGTTTATAACATGGAGTTCTAGTATCCATTCAACAAAACCATTCCCTTATAACACCATTAACTATTTATTTTCTTTGTATAACCTATAAGAAAATAAAAACTAACCATCTTAGGAAGTCTTCTCCAGCAATGTTGCTCACATTAGTCAAAGCTTTGATCCATTTCTGCTTTGCCTCCTTCGTCTTATGTTCACAAGTATCCTCGAAAGCGATCCCGAATTCCCCGGTCTGTTTCCGTACATCAGATGGCTCCACTCCATAGAAGATGGTCATCACTATCTGTCCCATAGATTTTTTGCACTCCAATATCTCCACCAATTCATCCAAACACCAGCTTGACAACGCATATTTCTTGGAGAGAATCACAATCGCGATCCTAGATTCTCTTATACCATTTGTGAGTGAAGGAGCTATCTCTTCGCTTCTCACCATCTTTTGATCATTATACATAGTGATCCCATTGACATTAAACTGTTCACGCATGTGGCTGAGAAGTGTTTTACGGACATCAGGCCCGTGAAAGCTCGCAAAGACATTGTAACTCCAGTTGCGAGTCGACAATGAAGAAGTAAGAGAAGCCATGAGAAACAAGAGAGAAGAAAAAGGGTGAAGAGAAGTTGAAGTCAATGTTTCACTTCAAATGATTTTTCCGGAAAGATATAGATACAGAAATTATATTATAAAAACAGGGATCCTTGTGTGTATTGCGAACCGCGTTGACTTATGTAAAGAGAAACTTTCATATGAAATAAAATAATAGGTTTCTTGTTCTTTACCTCAAGAGTCGAGACTTTGAGCGATTTACGCAAAATGACAACCATAGATATGTAGTTCTTTAGTGGTGCTCTTTTAAATTAGGAAGCAAACTAACACTTGTTGTTGTTAAATCATATACGAAGGAGAACATGGGCCTCCCTTAACTGTTGACGAGAGAGGGAGAGAGATCATAAGTCCATTCGTATTTTTACTTCTTCAAGTTCAAACTCCTAAAAGTAAACGACTTTTTTTATAAAGAAAGGAGAACTGTTAATCAAACACTTGTTGTTGTTAAACCTGAAGATGCAGATACTTTGAACAAGATAAAATTCAGTTTAGTAACACTAGTTATAAAATATATTTGTTTAGATGTCAGATTGTATACGTTAATATGTTCACGGTCAGCTAACACAGTTGACCAAAAAAATAATCCATGGTGTAAGATCTCACTTGAAAATGTGAAATGCATTAATACCATGTTGACAATTACTTAATCAAGGAACCTTCCTACTTGTTTTGTATCTTGTCAACTTGCTGATGGTAAGAGGTGGCAACGCCATTTACGGTAATAGACGCGTGAGTGGTTGGTTTAGAGCAACAACACATGGTTATCCGAATAACATAAAATTCGAACCGAATTGAAAGACATGGGAAAATTGAATTTATTTTCCTTATATCTTTTCAAAGTAAAAAAAAGATTTGTGAATCCAATATGACGAGCCATGATGTTTTAGCTCACGTAAGCGGCCACGTCATCAACTACCTTGCTTCAATCGTCGTAACTCATAAGTTTGGAGAGATCCAAACAGATTTGTCCATCTGTTTCGGTCACTGATCTTAGAGTCGTTTTCAAACGCCCAGCTCCTTTCCATTTCGTCGGTTAAGATCTGAACACCACACTCGACAATCTCAAAGTCGTGGAGTTTGCTGCTAAATTCAAACACTCTCTCGCTAATGCTTTGGTCTTCTTCAATACAATCAGAGTGAAAGATAAACAGATGCTCTGTTCGAAATCTTGGGATACGATAAACTCTGATAGCCTCGTCAATGGAGGAGAGGTGAAACTCGCATTTACCAATGCGACTACGCAATAGCTGCGAGACTCTATAATCTCTGACTTGATGGTTTGGTGCAACCACGAGGCAAATCTTGAATCTAGAGGAAGCAGGATAAGGAAGTGTTAAGGAACTTCCTCTGGCTCGGTGATCGAACTCTGCGGGTACTTCGCTCCCGGGTAACAGAGCCCACCCGTTAAGAAACTGATGCAGCGTAGCATCCTATTTCTATTGGGCTTTGGTTTTATTGTTTCCTTTTTATTCTTGTTCTAGATAAACATTAGTATTCTTAATATTTAGAAAGATAATGATTAAAGACTTTAGGATAAAAGATTAGATCCTAATCCTTAAGAACTTAGGTTTTTTCTTATTAGTATAAATAGTGAACTCTTGATTTGTAAGAGTCACAACTTTGATTATTATTTTATAAAAACTTAGAGCTTTGTTTTACAACATCTCTTGAATCCTTGCAAGAACAAAGGTGTTCTCAACGATCACAAGAAGACTTTGATCTTAGGCATTCTCAGACTAAATAGGATCATCGTGTTATGTTACTAAACGGTACTTCCGCTCCGTTAGTTGGTATCAGAATCCAGGAGCTTTAATTTTTTAATTAGGGCTTGATCGTATGAGGACACTTCGTAATCCTATAAACTCCATAATATCGCAAGCTATAACATCTGCCGTTAATGGTGTACTAGCTAAACATCAGCATAAACAGCGAGAGTTATTACGTGACTTCATCGAAACTACTGCCAGTGTTTTTATCCAACAGCAAAGACGGCGTACTACTCAAATTTTTGAGGAGGATGACGAAGATGATGTTCTTAGCAACAATTTATCTGTAAAAACAAACCGTAGCCAGAATAAATTTCATGAATTGGAGGATCCTCACGATCAAGTTAAAGACTTCGTCGGGGCGCTAATATATGATGATTATGAAGATGATTTTTGCAGGGATCCATGTCACAATACCGACGTGAAGTCAAAAGAGGTAGACATGTCTCCTCAAAGTAGGCTTATATCCCCAATTGATATTCATGAGATTAATGGTGATATGACAAGAGAGACGCTTTTCGATAGACCTATCGTCACACGCGGCGTGGAGAGCTATTATGTTCCAGTCACAAACCTGACCGATGAGCCTATCTATGATGTTTCTGATGATGAAGTATTTATAGATTCCCACTACTGCATAGATCCACTTTTCAATGATGAAGATGAAGTTCAAGGCTTCAACAATGGAGGTGATTTTCACGTGGTAGTTGATGATGATAATATATGTGTCCTCAAGGAACATATAAATTATGGTTTGGGAGAAAAAGATTGTCATCAGCAATTTCATCGCAAGCCACCAGATCGCGATCGACATAAAGGACTAACCAATGGCTTTGAGTATCCAAAATTGTTGGATGAAACATGGCATATTCTCAAGCCGGAGCATGGTCAAGAAGATTGTTGCTACAATGATGAGTTTAGTTGTTACTAAACGGTACTTCCGCTCCGTTAGTTGGTATCAGAATCCAGGAGCTTTAATTTTTTAATTAGGGCTTGATCGTATGAGGACACTTCGTAATCCTATAAACTCCATAATATCGCAAGCTATAACATCTGCCGTTAATGGTGTACTAGCTAAACATCAGCATAAACAGCGAGAGTTATTACGTGACTTCATCGAAACTACTGCCAGTGTTTTTATCCAACAGCAAAGACGGCGTACTACTCAAATTTTTGAGGAGGATGACGAAGATGATGTTCTTAGCAACAATTTATCTGTAAAAACAAACCGTAGCCAGAATAAATTTCATGAATTGGAGGATCCTCACGATCAAGTTAAAGACTTCGTCGGGGCGCTAATATATGATGATTATGAAGATGATTTTTGCAGGGATCCATGTCACAATACCGACGTGAAGTCAAAAGAGGTAGACATGTCTCCTCAAAGTAGGCTTATATCCCCAATTGATATTCATGAGATTAATGGTGATATGACAAGAGAGACGCTTTTCGATAGACCTATCGTCACACGCGGCGTGGAGAGCTATTATGTTCCAGTCACAAACCTGACCGATGAGCCTATCTATGATGTTTCTGATGATGAAGTATTTATAGATTCCCACTACTGCAGAGATCCACTTTTCAATGATGAAGATGAAGTTCAAGGCTTCAACAATGGAGGTGATTTTCACGTGGTAGTTGATGATGATAATATATGTGTCCTCAAGGAACATATAAATTATGGTTTGGGAGAAAAAGATTGTCATCAGCAATTTCATCGCAAGCCACCAGATCGCGATCGACATAAAGGACTAACCAATGGCTTTGAGTATCCAAAATTGTTGGATGAAACATGGCATATTCTCAAGCCGGAGCATGGTCAAGAAGATTGTTGCTACAATGATGAGTTTAGTTATGCTGCCGTGAGTGGTCCGTTGGAGTTGTTCGTTGCAAAAACATACTCTAGAACAGAAAATGGGTGGCGTAGTGTCATATATGCTACTCGGACTACGGGTACAAGCGACACAAAGATAACTACAACAAAATATCTTTGCGGCATATCTATGGGTGCACATCTTATATTCCTTGAACGTCCATGGAAATATGATAGACGCATGTCTTCTAATAGCTTTTCTAATAGCTTTGGTAATACATATGATTTTGTGTTCCAAGACACAAAAAATACTTTCTATCTTATAAAAGAGACAATTGATCCAGTGGTACTGAAGAAGGAAATTGTATCTGTCTCCTCCACTACGTCTATGCAAATCGGAAATGTTCCTAGCTATCAGAGGCTAAACTATTTAGAGGAGTTCAGTTGGTGGACATAGTGCTTGTGACTTTTCCCGTGAGTTATACTTGTCTTTTGTATTACTCAAAAGAATCAGTACAAAATCTTGTCATTCTTGGAGCTGATGTGTCCAATTTTCGCCATCACCACGTATGTGCTATCATGCATTCTGACAATCTTTTTGTGGGAAAAAGGAAGCAGCAGAGACGAGTCAATTTTTTTCCTCTTATGGGTAGTGTGGTGTTTTACGCAAGAGATTTAAAGGCAATGGGCAAAGATGAGCAAGTGAAAGTCCAAATAATTACTTGTTTGGTCAGTCTCTCATGCTTACGGTCATGCCGTTGGTCTTTTCGCCGTATGCAGAGTATGAAGTGGATTTCTGAATGGGTGAGGCAGGAGAACAAGTTATGCTGGAGTCTTATATTTCGTGCCACTGTCTCTCATGTTGATCTTTCAGTGGATCTGATCAAAGTGGAGTTTGAGAGAGTACGAAGCTATCTTTGTTTCGTCGTTTACTCTCGGTGTGTGGTGACGTATTTTTGCTCAGATGTGGTCTTAGTCTTTAAAGACATCGTGGAACATAGGTTTGTGTTGGTTTACTCTACAATCTCTTCGCCAATCAGGTGGAAACATAAGCATTTATATAACGCCCCCGAACCGTTTTAGACATCGGTCAGTCAGCCGGGCAACAATCAAACAAGAACATGCCTGAACAACCTTCCTCTGCTAAGTCCGTAAGTGTTACGACGGGTTAAGAATATACTTTCCAAGTCACAAAACATAATTATGTAACCCAGAATATCCATTCAAAACTCGTTTCCTCTAATCTTCGGCCTGAGGCTTTGCAACCCGTACCGAATCATAAAGTTGCGTTAGGTTGGACTAACCTAATATCAGATTCAACACGTCACGATTATAAACATACTTTATTTCATATATATATAATACGAAGTTCACAAGTCCAAAATATTATACATACGGTCCATGAACGCAGCCGAAAGTAAAACATACATTCATATATCTTGAAAACGAGTCTTTAGCAAAAGATGTCCAATCTACACTAACTCCTACAGTTCCGCGAGCGCTATAGTCCTTTCTACTGGTCACCTGCAAAAGGATGTGAGGAGTAAGTGAACTAGTTTCACTCAGTGAGCTAGGGTTCCCTATCTAGCATATACAACTACCCGTCATTCTAAACCCCACCCCAAACACAAGCAAGACGGGTAGTTCAACAATCAATATTCAAGATCATAAAGCATGACCGATTTAAGCAATAAACTATTAAACCGTAATAAATCAAACACTCTTTATGAGTGTTATATCAATCAACCATATATATATACTTCTAGGGCCTAACATAATCATTCTTCCTCCACATAAGGGACACCGGCAATCCCTTCACTATTACACCACACTGGCGTAGACGCTCGGGAATCGCCCGGTCACGGTCCTCAATCGGAATCGCCATGCCCCGGTCCTCTATCGGACTCGCCGGGGCTGTCACATCCACGTGTGACACTCGGCCTTGGTGATCAAGCCAAGTTAAACCGAGCCCACCACTTTTCGGACCACGACCGGTTTAGTGGTACCATTTGAGGAAGCAATGACCT
>NC_027756.1:11644657-11645412 GCF_000695525.1 Brassica oleracea var. oleracea | reverse complement strand
CCCGAATATTTTTCCGCTCCCGTTCTGATGAGCTAAATATTTTAAATAGACTTCAGACTAACCTTAACCTTGAGGACAAAAATTACCCGAGCCTTCGGCTTCCCCTAGAAATTACATAAACCGAAATTAGTTTTTTTTTTTTTAAAGATGGGGTATTACATCCTCCTCCCCTTATTAGAATTCGTCCCCGAATTCTCTAAGGATCTGGTGATCCCCTTTCTTCCATCACTGCTTCTTCGTGGAAGAACTCTGGATGCAATGCTTTAAATTTTTATTCATCCTCCCAGGTCACAACTACACGGTTCCGTTTACCCCAGAAAACTTGGACTTGAGGAATTTCTCGATTCTTCAATCTTCGTATCCGACGTTCACCTATTCGGATTGGTCCCTCTGGATAAGTGAAGTTTGTTTGCAGGTTTTCGATTTGCTCTGTCTCAATAGAGTTGGGATCATTAACATGTTTCCGCAACGTTGATACTTGAAATACCGGATGTATTTGAGATTTGCTCTGTCTCAATAGCGTTGGGATCATGAACATGTTTCTACAGCATTGATACGTGAAATACCGGATGTATTTGCATCTCTTCAGGTAGGTTGAGGCGGTAAGCAACATCTCCGATTCGTTCTTCAATCTGGTAAGGCCCAATGAATCTAACAGCTAGCTTCCCGACCTTCCCGAATCTCTCCTTTCCTTTCTGAGCTGACACTTTCAGATAAACCCAATCACCAATACTGAACACCACTTCTCGCCTTGA
>NC_027756.1:11642506-11644538 GCF_000695525.1 Brassica oleracea var. oleracea | reverse complement strand
AAAACTCTCTTCTTTCTCCAACTTCGGTCCAGCATAAAGGTGTTTTGTATGGCCTCCCATAAAGCGCCTCATATGGTGCCATACCTATGCTAGAATGAAAGCTGTTGTTGTAGGAGAATTCGACTAATGGTAAATGTTTTTCTCTGCTTCCCGCCCAATCCAATATACACATCTGTATCATATCCTCTATGGTGCGAATGGTTCTTTCGGTTTGGCCGTCCGTCTCGGGATGATACGCGGTGCTTATGAATAACTTAGTTCTCACTGCTTCTTGTAACGCCTTCCAAAAATTTGAGGTGAATCTATGATCTCGATCGGAGACTATATCTGTTGGCACACCATGCAACCTCACAATTTGGTCCACATTAATCTCTGCCAATACTTCTACCTTATCGGTTTCCTTCATAGGTAACAAGTGCGCCACCTTCGTCAGTCTGTCGACAATCACCCATATTGCGTTATTTGATCTACCTCGAGCCGGGGGTAACCCAGTGATGAAATCCATGGATATAGAATCCCATTGCCACTGAGGTACTGGTAAGCTTTGTAACAACCCTCCTGGAATCTGATGCTCGACTTTGACTTGTTGACAAGTTTGGAATTGAGCCACCCATCGCGCCACTGATTTCTTCATTCCTGGCCAATGATGTGCCTGGATGATATTGAATCTTCAGGTCGTAATCCGCCACAAATTCCATCCATCGCCTTTGTCGGAGGTTCAAATCAGGCTGTGTGAATAAGTACTTGAGACTCTTATGATCTGTGAATACTTCCACGACTTCTCCATATAAGTAAGATCGCCAAATCCTTAACGCAAACACCACTGCCGCCATTTCTAAATCATGTGTTGGGTAGTTCTCTTCATGTTTTATGAGTTGCCTTGATGCATAAGCAATTACTTTGCCTTCCTGCATCAACACACAACCCAACCCAACCCTAGAAGCATCTGCGTACACAGTGTAAGGTTTACCTTGTTCAGGTAATGCCAATACCGGTGTTGTGGTCAAAGCATTCTTCAGTCTCTGAAATGCTTCCTCCGTTTCTTCTCCCCAGATGAACGCAACTCCTTTTTCAGTCAATTTTGTCAGGGGCTTAGCGATCGAAGAAAATTTCTTGACGAACTTTCGATAATACCCAGCTAACCCGAGAAAACTTCTTACCTCGGTTACCGTTGATGGCCTTTGCCATTCCTCGATGCCTTTTGGCCTTACTACGAACTCGTATTGTCCATAACGAGTTCTATACGCAGTCTTCATGACATCACCTTCTGAAATTGGAATCTGATGATAGTGATGATAGCCCGACGCCAAGTCGATCTTCGAAAACCAACTTGCTCCTCTTAGCTGATCCAACAACTCGTCTATCCTCGGAAGAGGATACTTATCTTTGATGGTGATATTGTTGATTCTATAATCAATGCAAAGTCGCATGCTACCATCCTTCTTCTTGACAAATAAGACCGGAGCTCCCCATGGTAAAGAGCTAGGTCTTATGAAACCTTTCTCCATTAAATCTTCAAGTTGTTTCTTCAACTCTGCTAACTCCGCAGGTGCCATGCGGCAGGGAGCCTTTGCTATCGGCTTCGCTTCAGGTTCCAAGTTAATTGTGAAAACGCCCCGCAACATGTAAAGTTCCTGCCACAACATCAATATTATCAACAACATAAAAATTATCCAATAGAAATTAACCAATCCATCACAAGAAATCACACAACACAAAATCAATATAGTAAGGTTAAAGAACCCAAATACATGTGATGGGACCCTTAGATGGGCCTGGAGGTTTAGTATCCTCTAGTTCTAAAGCGTAAACTCTACCTCCTATAGCTTGCCTTTTTGGCGCAGGTGCGATTGCAGGTGGAGCTGGAGGAGGATGGACAGTGATTGGCGTAGCTGGGATAGGACGACTGACACTGCACTGGGTAGAGATGTGTCCTTTATTTCCACACGTGTAGCATGTAAAATTGTATGAGTTTGACTGAAAGAATCCAGGTTTCTTCCCGAAGCATTCACTTGACTTATGGCCTGTCTTG
>NC_027756.1:11640217-11642412 GCF_000695525.1 Brassica oleracea var. oleracea | reverse complement strand
TACTTTCCTTCTTGATGCTGCTTGAATTTCTTACTTGCCGCCTTCTCAGCTTCCAACCCGATCTCCACATACACAGACTTTTCCACTAGCTCGGTGAGAATCTCGTAGTTCCCGACTGCCAGTCTATTTTCCAACTCTGGTTTTAAACCAAACAGAAAGTTGGATATCATGGTCTCCTCATCATCTTGTCCTCGCAGCACGTGTCGTCGCAGTCGCATAAATTCAGATTCATATTCTCTAACCGTCTTATCTCCTTGTACCAAGTTTGCAAACTGGCGTTAAAGCCTTCGCTTGGATTCAGGAGTGAAGTACTTGCGTTCAAATTCTTGTTTGAATGCCGCCCAAGTGGTGACCAGATGTCCCACTTGGCGATCCCTACTCTCCCACCATTNNTAGACTCTTCAGAACACGTCAGGGTCTCAAAGTTTTTCTCCATAGTTCGAAGCCACTGGTCGCCTTGAAATGAATCTGTCCCGCCTTAAAAATGTGGTGTCTTCATATTCTTCATGGCAGTTATCAACGGTAACATCGGTGTAGCCACGGTAGGTTGTGGTGGCATAAGTGGCTGAGGTTGCACCTGAGGTTGTTGCAGTGACCTCGCAATCACGTCATGAAGCATCTTCAGAGTGTGCTCCATTCCTACTCCTTGTTGTGGTTGATCATGAACTTCTGGTTCAATCGGGTTATTCCGCCTCACTGGTCTAGTTCCTTGGACCCTTGACTCGCTATCACCTGTTTCTGGTCTTCCCCTTACAGTACGGTTTGGTGGAAAGTTTTCTTTTGGTGGTATCTCTTGATCATGTCCAAACAGATTGTTGTTTCTTCCTACATTTTCTTCACTGGATCCTTGGTTGGTGTGCACCAGTGTTTGTACCCTTCCCTCGGATTCATATCCCAGTCCTCATCTTCTTGAGACTCATTCTGTACCCAACATCCAATCTTGTCCTCCTTCACTCCTTCCCCTTCTTGCCATATGCAATCCACGAACAGGGAATTTCCTATAAAGAATACTAATTAAAACGGAACTCAGCTGGTTTCCTAACACATCTTTTGCGACACATTTGACTCGATAAAACACGAAAAGTACGTGATTGGCCGCATGATCTAAACCATGCTCTGATACCACCTCTATAACACCCCCGAACCGTTTTAGACATCGGTCAGTCAGCCGGGCAACAATCAAACAAGAACATGCCCGAACGACCTTCCTCTGCCAAGTCCGGAAGTGTTACGACGGGTTGAGAATAGACTTTCCAAGTCACAAAACATAATTCTGTAACCCAGAATATCCATTCAAAACTCGTTTCCTCTAATCTTCAGCCTAAGGCTTTGCAACCCGTACCGAGTAATAGAGTTGTGTTAGGTTGGACTAACCTAATATCAGATTCAACACGTCACGATTATAAACATACTTTATTTCATATATATAAAAAACGAAGTTCACAAGCCCAAAATATTATACATACGGTCCATGGACGCAGCCGAAAGTAAAACTTACATTCATATATCTTGAAAACGAGTCTTTAGCAAAAGATGTCCAATCTACACCAACTCCTACAGTTCCGCGAGCGCTATGGTCCTTTCTACTGGTCACCTGCAAAAGGATGTGAGGAGTGAGTGAACTAGTTTCACTCAGTGAGTCAGGGTTCCCTATCTAGCATATACAACTACCCGTCATTCTAAACCTCACTCCAAACACAAGCAAGACGGGTAGTTCAACAATCAATATTCAAGATCATAAAGCATGACCGAATAAGCAATAAACCATTAAACCATAATAAATCAAAACACTCTTTATGACTGTCATATCAATCAACAATATATATATATACTCCTAGGGCCCAACAGAATCATTCTTCCTCCACATAAGGGACATCGGCAATCCCTTCACTATTACACCACACAGGCGTAGGCGCTCGGGAATCGCCCGGTCACGGTCCTCAATCGGAATCACCGTGCCCCACTCGCCGGGGGCTGTCACATCCACGTGTGACACTCGGCCTTGGTGATCAAGCCAAGTTAAATCGAGCCCACCACTTTCCGGACCACGACCGGTTTAGTGGTACCATTTGAGGAAGCAATGACCTCAAACTACTACTAGAACTACCACGAGGTTCTCACACAACAGTACCAACACGAGGTACATACCATAACAACATATAATAATCACACAATCACAATAACCCGGGTGCTTA
>NC_027756.1:11639071-11639768 GCF_000695525.1 Brassica oleracea var. oleracea | reverse complement strand
AACCCCTTTTATCCCCTCCAAATCTTCGTCTTGGTACCGTGATGTTAAATTCCAAAACCAACCTCAACGTCTTGAAAGAATTGGTCTGGACTTATCAGAACTCGGAAAGAACCTTCTTTCTCTTCTGGACAGTCTTTCGGAACTTCCCGACAGTTTATCGGTCTTCGAAAAATGTATATACTTCTAAAGCACCTCACTTCTTTCTTTCTCTCTATCTCTCTAAGCCACGTTTTGGAGTGTCATTCGTGTGTCTGAATGAGTAAAAATGAACCAGGGTATCTGGGTATATATAGAAGTTGCCGGCCAATAAGAATGAGCCACCCGATCGCCTGTGTGTCGTCTTGCATGCATCCGGTCGCATGCGTGGCGACACATGGGCGTCCACATGACTTGTTGCATGCTCTATAGCCATGCCAGAAGACACCTTCACGTCCACTTGCCCTTCAGCATGTCTGGTGTTCATGGATCGTGACACACGGGCCTCTGCATGTCGGTTCGCATGCGCAGATCGCAGGTATTGCGACACCTCGTGCTTCTATGTGTCAAGCTGCATGGAACTGCTTCATGCACATCTACAACTCCTTCTTGTGTTGACACTCAGCAGGTTTAATGGTTAAGACCACGTCCTGACCCCTTAGATCAAGCCACCTCGAGCTTCTCAGTCGATTTGCGCGATTTCGGCCCTTCTGGTGAATTT
>NC_027756.1:11634080-11638956 GCF_000695525.1 Brassica oleracea var. oleracea | reverse complement strand
AATTTGGTGTTTTTTTTTTTTTTTTTTTGTTTTTAAGATGGGGTATTACAATTTAGATGGACGAATAGAAGCATTTGATATGATTCAATTTGTTTGGGTGTTTGGAGCGTATAAGACCGTCGCGTTTCTTGAGTTGCAACGTTCAACTCCATTATGGACCCTGTGTATCCACTTGAATGTTCTCTCCATCTACGACATATTACGGTCTTCAGCTGTGTGGCCTCTTTCTCACATGGACGTAACTGTACCATTAGTAGTCTTTCCTTCTCAGTGGCTACAAATTGAGTTGCAGTGGGGAGTATCTAAGAGGAAAGTTGAGGTTGTGCATAGTCCACGTACGGATTTAGGTTGCATCTTCGTGGCATTAATTTGTTGGGGTGACTTTTCTTGTGAGTCAAGAAACTTGTGGGAGTATTCTAACTCAGACTTTCAACGTGTTTGTGAAGCTGCTACATACTTTCCCGTAGTCAAGCAAATATTTTCAGTGTTGCCGTCATCTCGCACGAAGTTCTCTATGGTTGTGTGGGCTATGACAAGATCAGTGGGTCATAAGCTCATTTGTGGTGTCGGGTTAAATATTTTCAAGTCAACACATCGCCCATTACCTAACAAGAACAATCGAAAAATTTTCTTGGACGACGTAACGAGGTGCACGTTTTACGAGGGATGGGATCTTATTCATTCGGTTGAAGTCTCTTCTGAAAATCTTGCACCTGCGAGGTGAGAAAAACTGCAGTTGTCCTTTTGAAAGATACATGTCAGCAAGGGGTTATTTTTGGATCATAGTCATTGCAGACAAGGTGTTTCACAGGGGATTTGCAATAAACGATGGAGAACTACAGCTAATGCAACAAAAGAAAAGCGTTTGGTGGCCTATCAATGTGGTAGTCGCATGTTCTTTGTGATTAAAGAAGGGAAAATGTTTTCTTTGGTGAGACAATCGTGGAGTTCTTTGGCCTTAGGATCTGTGTATCCGACCGTTCACCTTTTGCCTTCCGTCTCATCCTTACATAAACTACACCTGAGAGTTTTAAAAAGAGAGTTTGACATCGTGCTTCTCATGAATCTTGAGTTCGTCGTGGTTATCCTCGCCGCTAGTAGTGAACAAGTGGACGTTACAGTGGTTCATGTTCAATCTCCTACAGTTCAAGTGGAACCAATCGCTCTTGGGATTGCTCCGAACTTCACAAGAAATAGTGTGCATGCCAAGGAGTGTGAAGGATCTTATGGTAAGCTAAAGACGAGGAAGACGGGACCACTGGAGATTCTTGGGAAGATCACTGCGAACGCATATCGTCTTGCGTTGCCCCTTCATGTACATGCAGCTGACGTTTTTAACGTCGAACGTTTGTTCAAATTTGAGCCAGGTGATGCGTTACTGTCCGGATTCGTGGATGAATCTCTCAAAGGGGGAGGGACATGATGCAGCGTAGCATCCTATTTCTGTTGGGCTTTGGTTTTATTGTTTCCTTTTTATTCTTGTTCTAGATAAACATTAGTATTCTTAATATTTAGAAAGATAATGATTAAAGACTTTAGGATAAAAGATTAGATCCTAATCCTTAATCCTTAAGAACTTAGGTTTTTTCTTATTAGTATAAATAGTGAACTCTTGATTTGTAAGAGTCACAACTTTGATTATTATTTTATAAAAACTTAGAGCTTTGTTTTACAAACGATCACAAGAAGACTTTGATCTTAGGCATTCTCAGACTAAATATGATCATCCTGTTATCGGTTACTAAACGGTACTTCCGCTCCGTTAGAAACGATTGTTGGATAATCGCTCGCTGTTGTTGTTGACTCAATTCGAAGCAGTTGGTGAAGTTAAGCTGTGCATTTGGAGTGTGAAAGTGACAAGAAACACTCTTCAGCGATTCACAGTCGTTTGCAGATAGGAACATAAGCTGAGGAGGGAGCTCAGGCAACGTCGCGAGTTTTCTGCAGCCAGAAAGATTAAGATGTTGAAGACCCTGAAGCGCTTTGATGCAATCCGAAACATTCTCGATCCCGCTGTAGCTTAGGTTTAGATGAGATACGCCTTCGAGGACATTCTTTAAGGTCTTGAGCTTCCCATTGTAGCTTAGCTCAAGAAACCGAAGACGAGTCCAATGCTGAATCGATGCAGGCACTTGTTCAACCAAGGTGTTTGATAGTTTGAGTGATGAGATGTTTGTGGAAAAATCTGGAAACTTCCTCAGCCGTGAGCATCCAGCCATGTTGACAACTTTAAGAGATGACAAATTCATGGTGCTTGGTAAGACTTGCAGCTTAGAGCAAGCAAACATGGCCAACACCTTTAGTTTGTGAAGATTCGAGAAAGAAAATGGAATCTCTACCAAACTCTGGCACCAAGCCAGATCCAATCTCTCGAGTTTTGTAGCGTTTGAAAGATCTGGGAGTTCCTTCAAATGCCATGATTCCATCAGCTCCATCTTCTTCAGATTTGTTAATCGCTGAATGCGAAAAAGAAAAAGAAAAACATAACAGTTGAGTTGAGAAACGTATTGGTACAAATATTCTCAAAGTAAATAGATAGAAACTAACCGGAGTTCCTTCCCAGAGCTTTTCCAGCTGGCTTTCTTGCATATTGAGTTCCACAAGATGTTCTGGATAGAATTTAGGAGGAAGACTCTTGCTTGGGTATGCATCCCAATGTAGTAACCTTAAACGAGGTGGAAATTCCATGTCCTCAGGTATATACTCTATCGTTTTTATCATGCCATCTTTTATGTACATTGAGGAATCGAAGATTCGGCATCCTTTTGAAAGCATTTGCACTTATCATGCCAAATTCATGGTGCTTGGTAAGACTTCGCCAGTCTCAAATGTATCAAATGATATTCCAGACACCGCTCTAGTTCCCTAAAAAAATTTCCAAACAGATGATAAATTGATAATTGTTAGAAAACTACATAAGGTCATAAGGCTTATGAAAGATAATACTCCTACCGTTTCAAAGCGTGTCATTTTAAAAAATGCATTTATGTTTTTATTGATTACACTTAATTAACTAATAATATATGAGATAAATGAAATAATTTATAAAATTAATGTAGTTTGTAATTAATACTAAATTGAAAGTATGTATAAATTGCATCAACATTTTAAAATAACACTCTTTGTTATAATAAGGAAAAATGTCAAAATAACAAACAGAGGGAGTAAAGAAAAGAAACTTTTTTTTTTTTTTTTTTTAAGAAGAAAGAAAAGAAACTTACTTTTCCATATTCAAGGATCTCGCAAATCTCATGGGCATCGATTAAGATTTGACGTTTCCAAGGCTCTTGTCTATGTATCGCCTGTCTACCCACTTGTTGTAGCAACTTGTGCATACTTTACCTTTGGAAGATATATCCTTGAGAGATTTATTGACTAGTGTTTTTAACCCATGTCTTTCATCCACATGAGTGCTAGAAAGCATGGTTTTCACATGATCATTGTCTTTGTAGTTGAAGAAGATTGCAATGTAGAGAAATAAAATTTGATCATTCTCATGTAAGCTATCATAGCCGACTCTTAGTACTCTTTCGATATCTCGAGCAAGACTTGTTTCTAGCCTATGCACTACAACATCCCACTCATCCTCATTTTTCCCACGTAAAGATGAACCCACAACACGGAGACCCAATGGAAGATTACCACATAACTCGACTACCCTTTCAGAAAAATATTTGAAACCATTAGCTGGAGTTCTTTTTCTGAAAACATACCTGGAAAAGATGCCAAGCGCTTCTTCATTAGATGGAAGATTCACATGGTATGTACTTTTGATACCATGCTGCCTCAAGATCTCTTGATCTTCCGTAGTCACAATAATCCCACTACCATGACCAAACCAAGATACATCTCTAGCCAAAGTATCTAACTGCTCTAGATGATCCACATCATCAAGAATGATAAGAACCTTTTGGTTTTGTAACCCTTCGTATACCACATCTGAGTGAAAAATCTTCATTCCATCTTGGTTCAAAATCTTGGAAAGAAGCTGTTCTTGTAAATGCAGTTTTAGACCATGTAGATCACAATCAATTCTCCTATAAATCCCCCTCACATTTTCCATAAAATATCTAAGCGGAAAATTGCTAGAGAGTTGGTTCTATAAAGCCCTCACAATGGTAGTTTTACCAATTCCAGCAGGACCAGAGATTCCAACTATCATAGCTCCATCTTTTTCCAAATGCAACAAAGACTTCAATTTTTCCAAATGAGCTTCAAGTTCCACCATGCCATCAAAATCGTTAGATGGTGTAGCATTTAGTTTGTCTGAAACATCATTTGCAATTTTCTCAATCATATCCGGTTCATTGACCCTAACAAAAGAGAAGAAGATCAGTAAGCAATATACATTAAGTTAGTGTTTCATCTCCTTGATTCTTATCATTGTCAGCATTTAATCTGAGAGTTGATGAAAGATTGATTTAAACAAAATGATGAAGGATATATAGACTGTTACCAAATTTTTATTATTGAAAATCATTAAATGCAATATATATTTTAATCATAATAGATAATTTAGTAGCTTGTAAGGTAATAAAGAAAATATCATTTTGTGTGTTACTAATAAATCCCCAATATATTATTTGTGAAACATTACAACTTCTTTTTGTAGTCACGTGTCATCACTAGGATGATTCTTAGAATTATTAGAGAAATATGTTGGTCCATCTAATTATATTATAAGCTTTTTATTAAACTAACCATAAATTCATTATTAATGTCATTTATTATTTCCTTAAATAAAGATTACGGAATTGCCTAATGTGGCTAAAATATATATGACAATTAAAGATTTTGAATAATAAAGATCTGATAAAAAATAATGTATCTTCTATCAAATTTGTTTAATTTTAAACTATTAAAATAATTTAAAAAA
>NC_027756.1:11631642-11632755 GCF_000695525.1 Brassica oleracea var. oleracea | reverse complement strand
CCTAATTGATTCAGCGCTAGCCCCGGGTCAACCGAACTTCTTGTAACAAGCGCAGTCTCGAATAGCCTAAATTATTTCAGTCAACAATATTTTCCAAACGAAAAGTTATGATTTTTTGCTGTACATATGAATATCCGAATTTGATTATCCTCATCTGTCTGTTTAATTTTCTGAATCATTACTTTACTAAATTTGTAGATTGTGTATGTTACATTGAAATGTTGTTTAACTGATTGCACTTCCAAAATTTGCAGATTTTGCAGATGTAACAAGTTTGAGTAAATGACATATCTTTCACCAACGTACCCTTTTGCACGTTTCTTTTTAATTTTTAAATGATACACCCTTTCAGACAAGGGCCGTCTAATAGCATTTGCTACTGAAGCGGTCGAACATGCCCCGACTCTATAACTAAAAATTATTAAGATATTTTTAAAAATAAATACATATATTTGGTTTAAGATTTTAAAATTTTAGATATATTCTTAAACTTATAGTTTATAATTTAAAGAGAAACTTCAAATATATATAGATAAGCTATTAAGTTTTAAAACTACTTCATTATATCATTAAATATATAGTTAATATTTTTTTTGAACATGGCCTTAAAATTTTCTGAGATGACCTTGTTTCAGACTCACCTTTTAATTTTTAAAATACACATTCTTCTATTTGGTTGATATGACTGTTAAGGAAAGGACATTTTGTTGAAAACTAAACTTGATTTGGATCAAACATCATTGGGTTAATCATGTGTTGATCCAAAACTTAGCCCAAATTCTATAAAAATCATCCACCTCCTTAAAATAAAAATCTAGATATTCTTATAGAATTATCTAGAAAATTAGGATAAAATAATCTAGATATTATGTTAGAATTATCTAGATTTAGGATTAAAATATTTGAGATATTTTGTATAATGGAGGCTATAAATACCTCCACTCCCCTTTCATTTTGTATCACCAAGAAATAAACAAAGCTTGTAACAAGTAATAAAAAGCTTTCTTCTTCTAAGTTATAAAATTTTTCTTCTTCACAAAGCTTCTTTTCAAACACTTAAACACTTTCTCCATCTTTATAAAATTTTTCATTCCAACAAAGTGGTATCAGAGC
>NC_027756.1:11613618-11629995 GCF_000695525.1 Brassica oleracea var. oleracea | reverse complement strand
GACATCCTACACGCAGTTGGAGTTGTGAGTCGATACATGGAGCATCCAACAACAACTCATTTCAAGGCAGCCAAGAGGATCCTACGCTATATCAAAGGTACAATCAACTTTGGCTTGTATTACTCTATTTCTGACGATTACAAGCTTGTTGGATATAGCGATAGCGATTGGGGTGGAGATGTAGATGACCGGAAAAGCACAAGTGGCTTCGTGTTTTTCATTGGAGAAACCGCTTTCACATGGATGTCAAAGAAGCAACCAATTGTCACTCTTTCTACTTGTGAAGCGGAGTATGTGGCAGCTACTTCATGTGTTTGCCATGCTATTTGGTTACGAAACTTGCTAAAGGAGTTGAACCTACCACAAGAGGAGCCAACAAAGATCTTTGTGGATAACAGGTCGGCAATAGCATTGGCGAAGAATCCAGTCTTCCATGATCGGAGTAAGCACATCGATACTCGTTATCACTACATAAGAGAATGTGTTACCAAGATGGATGTGCAATTGGAGTATGTGAAGACAAATGATCAAGTAGCTGATATCTTCACCAAGCCACTCAAGCGAGAAGACTTCATCAAGATGAGGAGCTTACTCGGAGTAACCAAATCAAGTTTAAGAGGGGGTGTTGAAAACTAAACTTGATTTGGATCAAACATCATTGGGTTAATCATGTGTTGATCCAAAACTTAGCCCAAATTCTAGAAAATCATCCACCTCCTTAAAATAAAAATATAGATATTCTTATAGAATTATCTAGAAAATTATGATAAAATAATCTAGATATTATGTTAGAATTATCTAGATTTAGGATTAAAATATTTGAGATATTTTGTATAATGGAGGCTATAAATACCTCCACTCCCCTTTCATTTTGTATCACCAAGAAATAAACAAAACTTGTAACAAGTAATAAAAAGCTTTCTTCTTCTAAGTTATAAAATCTTTCTTCTTCACAAAGCTTTTTTTCAAACACTTAAACACTTTTTCCATCTTTATAAAAATTTTCATTCCAACACATTTTTCTCCGACACACCGTAAACTTTTTAAAAATATATATGAACAATATACCCTTTCACATGTATTTTACAACGATGCACCATATTAAATAGATTGATACATTGACGTGTTTAGTTGTTTTAATTCCTCATACACACCACCGTTGTTGTCAAATTAGTAAATTTCTGGGTTTTACGCTGATATATTCAACTAATCTCATAGTGAAAAGGTTCCTGCAATTCTTCAATTTCAGATTTATATTTGCAAACGGGTATTATCTGCTTCTTATATTGACATTTAGCAAATGGATATTTTCAAAAGCCTCTAATGATCTATAAAAAGCCTGGTATTTGCCCCTTTTTCTTCATCCCTAAACTTGGCTTAATATTCAGCAAAGTAGAAGACAAACAATGGCCCTCAAAAAATTACTTGCCCTTGTGGTTCCTCTTGGTGTTGTTGAAGTCTCCATTGCAAAGCCATATGTGAACCCAATTAGGAACCAAAATGGACAGAGGAATCTACAAATGCATGTTGATCTTTACCTTGACTACTACTGCCTCAGGTGTCCCCAAGTGGAGTCCATTGGCCGCAGTGTCACATTTCAATACGTTTCTCGCAGGCCAATTCTTGCTGTTGCGCTTCTAATGATGCATTTTCAAGACTACTGTCTGAGTAGGTTAATGATTTCTGTTTTAGTAATACATGAGGATTCATGAGTGGGGAGGCTCATGTTCTTTACATAGTAATGTTTGCTCGTTCATAATTCACATGTGGATATTCATGTACATTAGGGATGTGATGGTTTCATTCTTCTAGAATATTAGTTATTTGCGAAGTTACCAAGTCAAAATTATGGATTTTATACTAAAATCATCTTACTGGCAAAATAAGTATTTAAATTGGAAACACAATTTATAACAAAGCATGGTTCCCTTTCAACAAGCGTGTTAGAAACAATTTATTTTTCTTATTTTATAAGTGTATTCTATAAATATATTAATCTTTATAAGTTGAAATTTTCATTTTAAATATCATCATATTTCATTGTAAATAGTTAAATATATAATGTATTTTTAGGTTACATTTAGAATTAGTATCATTTCCCCCGCGAACCGCGGGGGTCCATATCCTAGTATTATGTAATAGTTATTGACTTTTAATTATTCAATATATATTTATTATTTCATAATATGTAATAATTTATATATTTATATATATAATATTTATATTTAATTATATATTTTATTTATTATTTCATATAATACATAAAATAATTTATATATATAATGTTTATCCCGCGCAAGGCGCGGATCTTAGTTTAGTCTAATATTATTTCAATAAAAAATATATTATATGTTCAAATGGATTAACTTAATTTTTTAGTGATTCTAAGAATCCTTCTAATGATGACATGTGTCATAGGTAAAAAATTATAATGTTTTTCTATTAATATATAAGAGATATCAGTATTGTTGATCTGTTTACTTCACTAAGGATATATTTTCCAAATAGATAGAAAATTAAATAACCCTTTTCATTGTAATATAAATCAATTGCTCCTAAAAGTTATATAAAGTTAAAAGGAGTCCAACTCTGTATTTCTGCCTGGGTTCTCCCTTCGCAAGTTTTCTTGAAAGCCTCCCCAAATTTGCCGATCTGTTTCCTCACATCAGATGGATCAACTTTGTAGAAAATCGTCATGACAATCTGTCCAGCAGTTTCCTTACATTTCAAAATCTCCACCAGCTCATTCAAGCACCAACTTGACGAAGCATAGCTTTGTGAGAGCACCACGATCAAGATTCTTGATTCTTGTATTGCCCGAGTGAGTTCAGGTTTGATGATTTGGCTTCTCTGGATCTCTTGATCATTGAACATTATGATTCCATTGCGTTCAAACTGCTTGCGTAAGTGACTTAGAAATGATACACGGACATCTGCCCCGTGGAAGCTCGGGAAGACTTGGAATCTCCAGCTGCGAGATGATGAAGAAGAAAGATCCATGAGAGAAAATAGAGAAATGAAGTTTAGTTAAGAGAAGTTGAAGAAACAAATATCAGATATTCCCCTCAATGTGGTCTGGAAAGCTATATAGACATTCATTTCTTAAAAATATACAAGAATTTAATACATGATTTTGAAAAGAGAAGAAAATTAAGGTTTCTTTGTTTTCATTTTCACATAGATTTAAAGTTTCTTTGTTTTCATTTTCATTGCCTTAAATCAGCCAGCTTACAAAAGACTATGACCTCATTAGTCATTAACGTCCTAAATGGTTTTGAAAAGTTGTATTCTAAAGTTTGGTAAAAATTTTAACTTCTCTAGAGTTGGAGGAAAAAACATATAAGAAAGATTGATGATATCGTGACCTATTCAAAATCAAAACCATTTAGTTCTATTAAGCGGTAATCACAAGTTAGTTAAAAAGGCAATTTAGACCAGGAAATATTCTAATAATTTTTTTAAAAAAAATATGAGTTATTCTATTAATAACACAATAAATTTGTGTCATTCTAGTAAACTTCCCATAATAAAAGACAATATACATGGATTTGTACATAATACATTGCAGTATCGCACAATACTTAAAATTCTAAGCATGCGTCCATAAAAACAAAAACTTTGAACAGGTTTGATCTGGAGTCTCAAGACTTGTAGGAAACAACAAATTTGTATCTTTCATTTTCAAACTTTATTTTTGTATCTTATGGCTCTTTCACTTCTTAAAAGTACAAGAATTCAATATACGATTTTGAAAAGAAAATAAATCATGGCCTTGATTCCATTTATTTCCTTCAGAAGTGACAGTGGCTGAAATGTAAAACTGCTGAAATATATGTAGAACAAGACTAATCTAGATTCATTTCTTCGGAAACAAATATTGAGGTTGATGCTTGTAACTACGTTCTGCCGTTCTGGTATGAACGCTCTCTAGTTTCTTAGAAAATTCATCGTTCGATATGATATATCAGATGATATATTTATCAGTTGATTCAATACTTTCACAAAATATTATTCTTTTTTAGCAGCCACAAAATATGATCTACGGAAGAAATAAGAAGTATTTTTAAAACTATGATATGACTAAGCTATTAGAACTTATTTTAATATAATACCTTCTGCCAAATTTCCAGTTACTTTTTTTCATTGAAATTGCTCATTGAAGTGACGAGTAGGAAGCACAGTAAACTTGATAGCATGGAAGTTTTGTGGTGTCCGCTTCCAGAACAGCAAATTGAAATGAAATACTCCTTTTTTTTTTTGAAGAAATAGCTTAGAGCATCATTAACCCAAAAACCCATTTTGGGTCTCTTAATCATTTTTAAATATTAAATGTTAGTTAAAACATCTAGTTAAGAGACACCAACATATTTATGCTCTAATGGGAGTTTCTTATTTAGAGGTTCTTAAAAAAAAATTAACAAAAACACATGTGAAGGAGGAAAAACAAGAAAAAAAGAAGAAAGAACAAACATATGAAAACATACAATCCAAGTTAATATCAAACATTCATTCATATTCATAGACAAAGAGTGGTGAAAAGAGAATAAAGAAACTGACTTGAAGGGTGGATTTGCAGTGAAAGCACTTGAAGCAAGACTTGTGAAAAGGGACACCATCAGCTGAGAGAAGCTCCATAGGGTACACTGTCTTCTCGCACGCCCTGCATTTCTGCTGCGTTCCTGTAAATGACATCGTTTTTTGGCTCTCTAGCTCACTACACACCAAAAAAAACCCTGTCCACATATCAAAACCAGAACACAAAGGCAAACCCCATCAGTCCATCAAGCATTCTTAACTTATCAACATTGACAATGCTTAGCTGTTTGCATCAAATCAAGATACTCAAACAAAATTCAGAACAAAAGATTGATTCTTTATACTATAAACATTGTAAGACGCAGCCGGAGCAAGCACGTTTCTGTTCAGATCACCACAAGCAACGAGCGTGGTCCTCATATTTTTAATGATGGAGCTCATCAGAGAAAGAAATACAAAACACAAAAACCAAACACCTATCTGTTATATCATTACACAAAAACAGCATCGATCTAACCCAAAACATATACATGATTGTTTTCAATGCAATCAGAAAATGATACACAGGCTATAGAAAACAGAGTCTCAGTGAGTAGCCACAGAAGCAAGCTAGAGGATCCAGAACGAAAACTTTAACAACTCATTCTTTCAACGCAAAAACTGAGCAAACAATATATACATACAGAACACATAATGATTCAAAAGACTGTCTCACCAGATTCTTTCCTTCAACAATGACACGATTCTGGGATCTGATGACACGCTTAATGGTTTCAGAGAGAGAGAGAGAGAGACTGATTCAAGGAAACGACTTCTTCCTCAGCTGTTAACGCCACTGATCCACTGGGTTTCGATTCCATTATCCTTCCCTCCTCCTCTCTATTGATTCAAGGAAAACATCAGAGAGAGCATTGATTCAATTGAAACCTACAATACCACAAAGGGCCTCCCTGCTTGAACTTCCACTCATGAGTATTATCAATCAAAAGTGAGGAAGAGAGGAGACGATTCATCTGATTCTGAGAAGGGGACGAGAGATTCAACATGAAGCAAGAGAGAGCGACGTGTGTCTACAAGAGCCGTCTCTTCTGTCTCTTGATCAAGAGACGTCCCTTAAGATAATTGCATTTTTTCTTTTCTTTTTTAGCCTAAAAAAAATAAGAGACGGGTTAAGAGACACGGTTAAAGATGCTCTTACGATTCAAACACATGTTTCTGATTCCATGCAATGCATCGTAGAAAATAAATAGGTACAATAACATTATATATTAGAGATGGCTTACGATTCAAACACTCTGAACTTTCAAATTAAAGCCAAAATAACTTTCAACTCGTGTTTGAGCCAAAAAAATATCACAACTTTTAAATGTTGGTCATTATAACACCCATTTTTTGTTGATTCGGCCATTTTAGAAACTCGAAAAATCAATACTAAACCGTAAATGTATGCTAACTTACTAAACAACGTTGTTTTAAATACTACTTAAAAATTCTTCTTCGACACCAATACTATTATTCTCAGCCTCATTATCATTCTCAGCCTCATTATCATTCTCATTAGTCTCACCATCATCTTCATTATCACCTTCTTCACCGACTTGATTATGTTGTTCAATAATAGCTTCCCTAACGCTTTCCACTTAAGATCTCTCAATACGACGAACCCGAAGTAACTCATCGTCCTAGCCATCCTTTGCATTATCAATGGTTTTGGGTTTTGGAGATTAGAAGATTGAGAGATTAGAGAATTAAAAAATTTAGGTTTCGCGAAAGAGAGAATTATTTAAAAGAGATGTCTTGAGCAATCAGAGAAGCGCTTTGATAAACAGATTTTTATGCTTACATATGTAAAACGACATCATTTCATTAATGTTTAATCAATTTTTAAAATGACATCGTTTATCGAGTTAACAGACGTTTAGGGGTTTATTAGTTGACTTTTCAGGTTTCTAAAATGGCCTAGTCAACAAAAAAATAGAGTTAAAATGACCAATATTTGAAAGTTGGAGTATTTTTTGGTTCAAAAGTGAGTTTAAGGTTTTTTTTGCTTTCATTTGAAAGTTTAAGGTTTCTACGGTTGTTTTCTCTCTCTTTTTTTTTTTTTTGGTGACATCGAAAGCTCCATATCTTATTAAGTAACTACCAAGAGGTTGGCCTCATGAGCCATCCAGCTTGGGAGCTGAGAGTTTACATGGGAAAAAGCAAGACCACGAGACCGAGCTCCTTTTGCAAGGTTATCGCGAGTTATCTCATTTAACTCATGATCTAGATATATGAGTTCGAGTTTATAAATAAGAGCTGAGCTAATTCATGAATAATCTGAGCTCACTATGAACTGGGCTAAGTTGAGCGATCCAACTCATTTTGACACTCCTACGAATATGGAAGAATAACAAATTCATAACTCAAATAATATAAAATATAATATAAAATGCAACAAATACGTATAATTGAAATAATGAAGCATAATGTAAAAAAACTGTTTATTTTTTATGCTCTCATTCGGCGCAATGCGCGGGTCTCTACCTAGTTAACATATTAAAATCAGATTATATTTTGTGTACTTGAAAGTGAGCGAATTGGAAGTTTGGATAATCAAAAGTTTTTTTTGTTTTTACTAAAAGATGACCAAATGATATCTTGTGTACTTTGTGCTATACTGAAAGTTTGAAGGACTAGCCGCTCTCAAGCACGAAGACCTGAACAAAGATGACCATATATATAACCAGGTAAGATTTACATTGTCACAAAATAAAGGGGATCATACATTGTCATTCCGCCCCAGTGTATAGAACCATATTGGAAGTCGATCAAAACAGGGAGATAATTATTTGGTACATATTTGTTTGGTTCAAAAACGTCGTCTTTTGGTTCCCCATTTCAGATTTATAGAAGCACCTGTCATCGTCGTGTTCATGGCACGTTTCCTGGATACAGATATGTAGTCTTCTTCAACGCCATCTCCACCAGAGGCTTCGCTGGGTCCAGATTCAGATATTGTGTCACTGATAATATCAGCTTCTTCGTCTTCATCTGAATCTTGGCCGGATTCCTGTGTGTTCCAGTGGTTACTGTCACCATCTTCGTCGCCAGAACCTCCATTGTTGCTTCCGTCGAGTTCCTCCTTGAATATATGGACACCACATTCAATAACGTCGAAGTCGACGCTGGTGAATTCAAACGTTAGCTCTCCACTCTCTTCAAAGCATCCGTACTTGAGAAGTAAGTAGGAGGGAAAAACTAAGAGATGCTTGTGTTGATATGATGAGATGAAGAATCCATATATCTCGATAGCTTGGAAGGAGTTTGAGTAGCCTTTGCGCATCCAGCGACAAGACAAGTAGTACTTATCATATATATCAGCTAGGTTGTTAGACGAACAAACGAGGCACACCTTAAATATGGAGAGGGCGGAGATAGGGAAGCTCAAGGTATTTCCTATGGCTCGGTGCTCGAACTCTGCGGGGACTTGGGTTCCAGGTAACCATGACCACCCCAACTGAAGCAGATGAAAGCGTTGGTTGGCAATTTCATTTCGTGCTTGTTGGTCCAGTTTGAAGCAGTTGGTGAAACTGAGCTTCGCAAATGGTGTCATCAAAGGGCAAGGAACGGTCTCCAGTGATTCACAATAATTTGCGTTTAGAGACTTGAGAAAACAAGGGAGCTCTGGCAGTGATTTGAGTTCTGTGCAGTCAAAGAGTCTAATTTCTCTTAACATGTGTAAACCTTTTAGGCAGCATATTGTTTCAATACCAGAGAAGCTTAGGTCTAGTGTAGTTATAGTAGCCGGCAGTTGTGTTAGTGTCTTCAGATTTGGATTTTCGCTTAGACAAAGAGAGAACTCACGAGAAATCGAAAGGGTAGTCACTGGAGGCACTTCTTTTGCCGCTGGGACTGACATACCGAATGTTGTCATGTTCGTACGCGATATTTGTATGTCAATGGGATTAGGGGACGCAAAGGTGCAGTTACTTGGAACAACTTCTAGCTTTGTGCAGGAAATCATACACAAGTAATTTAGTTTACCAAGATTTGAAGTAGTGGGGGGAAGCTCTATCAAACTCTGGCAACCACCCAGTTTCAGTTTCTCAAGATTTGGAGCATTTGAAAGGTCTGGGAGTTCCTTCAAATGGTAGTATTGATGAGAAACATCCCACATCGGAAATATAAGAATTAATCTACTACTATATTAAAGGGTTAGGGCCAATCCACTAATCACCAATTGGTTTTAAGTTGGAAGCCCATAATTAAACCTGAATCTAACATGGTATCAGAGCGATAAGATCCTTTGATCTAATTTACTACAACTACTACTACTATACCGATGTTGGGAGGGTATTGATGAGAAACATCCCACATCGGAAATATAAGAATTAATCTATTACTATATAAAGGATTAGGGCCAATCCACTAATCACCAATTGGTTTTAAGTTGGAAGCCCATAATTAAACCCGAACCTAACAGGTAGGAATTACACAAATCCATCCGCTTGAGATTTGTAAGCGGCTGAAAGTAAATACCAGAAAAACAGAAGACCATCATTACATGAGGAGAAATGACAGATATCATTTATATATTCAGCGTAACCCAAATATTAAAACCAACCTGGATTCCTTCCCAAAGCTTTTCTAATTGGCTTTCTCGAAGATCAAGTTCGACAAGACATTCCGAATGAAATGTAGCAGGAAGACACTTGCTTGGGTATGCCTTCCAATGTAGAAACCTTAGACGTTGCGGAAGCTCTATCTCTTCAGATATATCCATTCTATCACACCCATCATATTTACTTTTGATAACTTGAGGAACCTGAGATTAGGCATTCCTTTGAAAGCTCCCTTGCTTATGAACACTTCGTTGATTGCTGATGTATTAAATGATATGCCAACCACTTTGCTAGTAACCTAAACCAAATCCCAAATTAAAAAAAAAAAAGTATTTCTGTCACAATATATAGCTTTTGTTTATCTTAGCGATATGACTTGCTCAGGCAAATATTTTTAAAAAAAGTTACTAAGAAGCAAAGGATTAATAGACTCACAGTATCATTTTGTAGGACATCACATATGTCATTAGCATCAACTAAGATTTGGCGATTCCAAGGCTTTAGTCTACGAATAGCTCTTTTACCCACTTGTAGTAATCTGTGCATCACTATTTCACCACGTGCAGATATCTCTATGAGAGATTTTTTTACTAGGATTTTCAACCCGTTTTTAACATCCAAGTCAATTCCAGCCAGCATGGTTTTCACAAGATCACCATCTTTATACTTGAAGAAGATTGCAATATAGAGAAATAGTGTTTGCTCATTGTCTTCTAAACTTTCGTAGCCAATTTTTAACACTTTCTCGATATCTTGATCAAGAATATTTTCTAGCCTGACCATTACATCTGTCCATTCGTCCTTCCTCTTCCCACGTAGAGATGAACCCACAACACGAAGAGCCAACGGAAGCTTGCAACAAAGTTCTGTTATCCTTATAGCAAGCTTTTTAAAACCCTCTGTAGGATAGCATTGTTTGAAAGCATATCTACACAAGATTTCAAGAGCTTCATCTATAGATGGAAAACTCACATGGTATACATTATCCTACTTCCAAAACCAAACCAAGAAGTATCTCCAGCCAAAGCCTCTAATTGCTTTAGACTGGTTACATCATCAAGAATGATGAGCACTCTCAAGTTACTTAGCCTTTGTTGTAACACACCTAGATGGCATATCCTTGTACCATCTTGGTTCAAAACCTTTGACAGAAGTTGTTCTTGTAAAAGAAACTGCAGACCATAGTCATCAAGACCACTACTAGGATAGCTTCCCCTAAGGTTTTCTGTAAAACAAGTAAGCTGAAACTTATGAGAGAAACGACTATGTAAGGCTCTGGCAATGGTTGTCTTACCAATCCCTGCAGGACCTGAGATTCCAACCATCTTTACTCCATCATAATCAAAATCTAGCAAATTCTCCATTTCCCTTAAATGAGTCTCAAGTCCCACCATGCCATCAAAATCCCTAGATGATGTTGCATTCAATTTATCTGAAACATCTCTTGTGATCTTCTTGATAGTCACAGAGATATCATTTTTTCTTTTCTGAATGAATGTTAAATTTATTGGAATAAAAAATAGCTTTACAAAGAATGAGACATATGGCTGAAGTTGTTTTGAAGTTTGTATTTTTTTTTTTTTTATCAATGAAGTTTGTATCTAACATCCTTTTTCCCACTATTCTATGACATGTACTTCTAATATTCATTCAAGAAAACATTCTCTTAATCAATCAAATTCCAGTAGTTCCTCCCAATCACAACAAGACACCATTAACTGTTGTTTTTAACTAACTTGTGATTACCGCTTAATAGAACTTAATAGATAAAAACAGAGATTAGTTGAATACGAACCATTTTTGGAAGTCTTCTCCAGCAATGTTTCCTACGTTTTTCAAAGCTTTGCTCCACTTCTGCCTTTCCTCGTCCGGCTTATCTGCACAAGTTTCATTGAAAGCGATCCCAAAATCGCCGGTCTGGAAGCGTACATCGGATGGTTCCACTCCGTAAAAGATGGTCATCACTATCTGTCCCATAGTTTCCTTGCACTTCAGTATCTCCACCAATTCATCTAAACACCAGCTTGAAGAAGCGTTTTTCTTGGAGAGAATCACGATCGAGATCTTTGATTCTCTTATACCATTTGTGAGCAAAGGAGCTATCTCTTGGCTTCTCACAATCTCTTGATCATTAAACATTGTGATCCCGCTGCGTTTAAATTGCTCGCGCATGTGACTGAGAAGTGTTTTACGGACGTCAGGCCCGTGGAAGCTCGAGAAGACGTTGAACTTGTAGTTGCGAGACGCAAAGGAAGAAGCAGACGCCATGAGAGACGAGCTGAGAGAGATGGAAGGACAGTGAGATGTTTGCAGATGAATGAAATCAGATATTGTTTACTTTGAAGTCAATGTTGTTGGAAAGCTTTATAAAAGCATAAATAAAAAGGTATGCTTCCTTCCACTGACTACTGAGGCAGACGCGTAATAATTTGAATGGAGTTGTTAAGTGGTCATCGTCATTAAGTTTGCAAACAAAAAGAGAGTCAAATAAACTAGTGTTTTTCAGATATTTTAAGAAGACCAATCAAGTGGCCAAGACTTTGAAAAAGAGATTTGGTTCCTCTAAACTCATAGGAAGCTACAAACTTGCTTCCCCTGGCCGTTTTCACATGTAAAAAGATTTGTTTATACTTTTAAGTTCTTGGAATTGCTCCAATTCATCTCCATTTGGATTTTAAAATGGGTATATACAGTAGAGAAGCAGCTCTAACGATCTGAATGTTATACTTTGAATGATATAAGAACATAAAGTCGTTGCTCTATTCACGGAACAATACACATTCGACTTTAGTTAATCTTGTCGCTGCTGCCAATGACATTAGGTGTTTGCTTCTGCTCATTTTGTTTGAATGTAACAAGAACATGCTGCAGATTCTGAATATTTGTATCTATTAGTAATAGAGTTATGTTTCGAAGAAAAGTACCAACCATGATTCCAAAGAGATTGCAATTGTTGGCTTCCAACTTGAATCTATGGTCTTCTTCCCCAAAATAAGCTTGCAATGCTTCTCATAGGATGGGAGAGGTCCAAGGAGAGGAGGATCCAGCTCCAGCAACCTGTAGGTGTCTCGGCTTTGCCATTTTCTTTCGAATCACAGATTAGTCGATCCCTAAGCTCACTGTCTCTAGAGTCTTGAGAGGCTTTGCTGGCTTCATCAAACTCAATCATTCTTCTTCTCTTGCTTTCCTCCGTCATGATCTGGACACCACATGCAATAATCTCGAGCTCCTGGCATGTGATGAATTCAAACATAATCTCATTCCCCTGTTCAAGCCATCCATGCACGTCAACCAAAGAAAAACATAGATGTTCCGCCCGGATATTGCGGAGATGGAAATGAATGTGATGGTCAGTGGGGCAACCCTTGTTTACGCGAATGCGACAGAAAAACTCGGGTTTGAGTTCGCCAATATACTGTTTACGGGAAACCACAATGCAAAACCTAAATTCTCTGAAATCTGACCGGATGGTCAAGGCGTTTCCTATAGTTCTGTGATCAAACTTGGCAGGTATTTTTCTTCCAGGTAGGCATGCCCGCAATGATAGCTGGATTACTCTCCTTGCTTCTCGACCCAATTTGAAGCAGTTGGTGATGCTGCAGCTTGATTCAGAGTCAAAAGCAAGAGATACGGTCTTCAATGATTTACAGGATTCTACTATTAGTGTTTTGAGTGAGGCGGGGAGCTCTGGCAGTGATGCAAGTTTTGGACATCCAGCTACACAAAGCCATACTAACCCATGCAAATCTTTGATACAGTCAGGGATTCTCTCAATTCTCTTGATGTTTGCGCTGTCTCCGTAGAGAGCGAGTGACTTGAGGGAAGAAGACCAATGCCTTACTGATTTAGAAATTTTTTCTAACATTGTGTCGGCGATTGAGAGTGTTCTGATGTTCGTGGAAATATCTGAGAAGTTTCTCAGTTGTGAGCATCCTTCCATTCCAACAAAAGCAAGAGGTGCCAAATTGAAGAGAGCCGGAACAACTTGTAGCTTTACGCAAAAACTCATTTGCAGGAACTCAATTTTGCGAAGATTCCCAATAGAGGAGTGAATCTCTACCAAATTCTTGCAACCACGCAGTACCAAACTCTCGAGCATTGTAGTATTTGAAAAATCCGGGAGTTCCTTTAAATTAAAAGACCAGGACAAATCCATTTTCTTCAGATTTGTAAGTGCCTGAATGTAAAACGAAACAACAAAAGGAAGAGCATCAAGACATGATAAAGAACACACTTGTCTTCAAAAGCAAGTATCGAAACTAACCTGAGTTCCTTCCCAGAGCTTTTGGAGGTGGCTGTGTCGCATTTTGAGCTCCACAAGATTTTCCAGGTAAAATCGAAGAGGGAGACTCTTTCTAGGGTATGCCTTCCAATGTAGTAACCTTAGACGACGCGGAAACTCCGTCTCCTCAGGTATATGCAATAAATCATTTCCATCATCTTTACTTTTGTAAACTTTGAGGAATCGCAGATTAGGCATCCTTTTAAAAGCTCTTGGACACATCTCTAGTACCCTAAACCAATTACATTATTACAATTATAAAATGGAGTGTTAGTGACTTAATTGTTTGAAGTATAAATTAATAAAAATGGAATATATAACAAAGAAAATAGAAATAACTTACTTTGGCTCGTTCAAGAACATCACAAATCACTTGAGCGTCTGTTAAGATCCGGCGTTTCCAAGGCGCTTCTTTGTGAACGACCTGTCTACCCACTTGTTGTAGTAACTTGTGCATCACTATTTCTCCTTTGGTAGATACATCTATGAGAGATCTATTGACCAGGATTTTTAACCCGTGTTTGATATCCGAGCTATTGTCAGTGAACATGGCTTTCACAAGATCAGCATCATTACGGTTGAAGAAGACTGCAATGTGGAGAAATAGAGATTGCTCTGTCTCATGTAAACTCTCATAATCGACTCTTAGTACTTGCTCGATATCTTGATGATCAAGAATAGTTTCTAGCCTGTTCATCACGTCTTCCCATTCATCCACTTTCTTCCCGCGTAAAGATGAACCCACCACTCGCAGACCCAATGGAAGATTGCCACACAGCTTCGTCACTTTGAATGCAAGCACTTTAAAACGATCATGTGGATAGCTTTGTCTAAAAGCATATCTACAAAAAATCTCAAGAGCTTCTCCTCTAGATGGAAACTCCACATGGTATGTATTGTTGATACCATGCCGCTGCAGAAGCTCTTTGTTTTCTGTGGTAACTACAACCCTACTTCCAGGACCAAACCAAGTAATATCTCCAGCCAACGCCTCCAGTTGTCTTATATTGTTCACATCATCAAGAATGATGAGCACTCTTTGGTCGTGTAGCCTTTCTTCTATAACACCTAAATGGCATATCCTAATACCATCTTGTTTAAAAATATTCGAAAGCAGCTCTTCTTGTAAACGATACTTCAAACCATACTCATCAAAACCTGTAGGATAGGTTACCCTAAGGTTGTCTACAAAACAAGTAAGCTGAAACCTATTCGACAATAGACTATGCAACGCTCTGGCAATGGTACTCTTACCAATCCCTGCAGGTCCCGTGATTGCTACCATCTTAACTTCATCATTATCTAAATCGAGCAAAGACTCAATTTCTCTCAAATGAGCTTCCAATCCCACTATGCCATCAAAATCCTTAGATGGTGTTGCATTTAGTTTGTTGGAAACATCGGTAGCAATTTTGTCAACCATAGCCGCTTCATTGACCCCAACAAAAGAGAAAAATAAATTGTTTCCATCAAATTTTCATGACAGAAAGAATCACAGATATACCATTCCCATAATCATTTAAGCTATATAAACTCTATTCACCTTAATGCTTCTACTTGTTCGTCATCTAATTAATAGATGAGGAAAACAAAATCAATATAATTAAAAACAAACCAGTTTATGAGGTGTTCTCCGGCTATGTTGCCCACGTACTCCAAAGTTTGACTCCATCTTTCCTCCTTCTCCTTTGTTTTACGACGATCACATGTTTCCTTGAAAGCCCTCCCAAAATGTCCGGTCTGTTTCCGTACATCAGCTGGATCTACTCCGTAGAAGACAGTCATCACGATTTGTCCAATATCTTCCTTGCACTTCAAAATCTCCAACAGCTCATCCAAACACCATCCGGAAGAAGCATAGTTCTTCGAGAGCACGATAATGGAGATCCTCGATTCTCTGATCGCTTGCGTGAGTGCAGGAGCAATAATATGACTTCTCTCGATCCCTTGATCATCGAACATCGTAATTCCATTGCAGCTAAACTGTTTGCGCAAGTGACTGAGAAACGTTTTACGGACGTCTGGTCCATGGAAGCTCGTGAAAACGCGGTATCTCCAGGTGCGACGCGATGAAGAAGCCATTAGAGAGGTCTTACTTGAGAGGATCGTGAGTTGTTCTTCAAAATCAAGGATTCAGAGAGAGGTCTTACTGTTGAGTCTTTTGACTATTGACCGACACGAAGTTTCTCCGTCACTTTGAAAAGTAAACGAAATGAGTGAACTAGAATTAGC
Organism: Brassica oleracea var. oleracea; assembly: GCF_000695525.1. Lineage (NCBI taxonomy): Eukaryota > Viridiplantae > Streptophyta > Magnoliopsida > Brassicales > Brassicaceae > Brassica > Brassica oleracea. Next base: position 11,614,341 of record NC_027756.1, on the reverse strand, counting down.
AGGTAAATAGAATCTTTTTTTTTTTTTTTTTTTTGAACACGATAATTAATTAATTAGACCTCCAACCAAAACTAGTTGGGGAAAGCAGAGTACATAGCAGATTTGGCTAAGGTATCAGCAATAGAGTTTTGTGATCGCGGAATGAAACTAAAAGAAATGCGAGAAAAACGATAAGATAGAGCCTCGATGTCCCGAATGATTCCGTAGATATCCGCCGAATGATACTTCGAGGAGAGGGCATTGATGAGTGCCTGACAGTCTGACTTGATGCAGATTAAAGTGATTCCAGCGTCGAGGGCGTGGAGGAGGGCTGACTGGATGGCGAGTGCTTCAGCAATCAGAGGTGATGAGATGTGTTCAAACATACGGGTGCCTTGTAGAGTGATAGTCTTCTCAGGTGTTAGGATATACCAGCCACACCCTGCTCTGTTCGTGGACGATTGCCAGGCTGCGTCAGTGAAGCAGGCCGGTTCAGTGGTGATCGTGAGTGTCGGTGGTAATCGAGGATTTCGTGCGATAGGAGGATCAAGGCCTGGTAGTTGCGCTGCATTCCATTCCCGGGCGTTAGCAATGGCTTTGGAGAGAATATCAGTAGGTTCAAAGTTCCTATTCTCGAAGATAAGGTAGTTCCTTACTGTCCAAATTGCCCAGCAAATCCATGGGAAGATCGTTTCTTTGATTCCTAATGGCGGAAGGTTGATGTAGTTCGCTGACTCCAGAAAA
>NC_027756.1:11609955-11610405 GCF_000695525.1 Brassica oleracea var. oleracea | reverse complement strand
CGTTTGCTATGCATTCATTGAGTGGTGGGAAGTCTGTCCTGTCTAAATTACGTCCTAAAGAGGGCCTGGGTGAGTGGCTACTCCTTCGTTGCGAGGTTGCTTCCTGATCCGCTAGTGTGGATTTGGATTTCCACTGAAGTCTCGGGGAGTTACGACGGTTGTCTCTATCCTCCTGTTGATGCTCTCCTCCATTTTGATGCAGGCGGCGCCTTGAGTATGGTGGGGAGTAGTAAGCATGTTCTCTCTGCTCATTTGGGGGCGCAGAGATCTCATTTGCTGCAGTCTGAATAGCAGGTTGAGCTGGGGGGGCTAACTTATTCCTCGGTCCCGTTGGGCGAGGTGCAGCTGCTGAGATTCTCTCACCGAATGGTCTCCCACGATGGTCGTATCTTTGTTGAAACAATCGATTCTGCGGCATAATGTGCTCCCTAGACTCCCGCAGGGGGGAGC
>NC_027756.1:11609418-11609855 GCF_000695525.1 Brassica oleracea var. oleracea | reverse complement strand
TCTCATACTCCAGAGTGATTATACTTTCTTCGCCAGTATCGAAATCCGGAGTGGGTTCCATTGCCAAAGGTTTTAGGCCATCCACAATAACCCTGACGCGTGCTGAGGACTGTGTGACGGCATAGCTCTCAAGTTCTCCAAGTTCCAGGCCAATGTTTCTGACCACTTTCTCATGCCAGTAATGCAAAGGGATGCCTCTGATATTTATCCAGAACGGTATCTGAGATGGGAAAGTTGGTGAGATGATTGGTTCCCATCGTTGGACGATGAGCATCCATCGTCCAAATTGATAGGGTCTATTACGCAAGACCTCCTGAATGTCTTCCTCCGCCTCAAAACGAAACTGAAAGTAGTCTCTTCCTAGGTCAGAGCCGGATGATGGATCGACGTCCCATTTCTTAGCCAAATAAGGTAAGACCGAACTCATCTTTTGTTCC
>NC_027756.1:11603139-11609369 GCF_000695525.1 Brassica oleracea var. oleracea | reverse complement strand
CAGGAGCACGTATTCTGATTCTCTGGGGAGCTGTTGGGTTTCCTGTGATGGTTTTACCCTTTTCCTCAGCCGTAAAGCGTCTAGCCATTGCAAACTAGGGATGCAAAGGGAGACAGAGACAGGCCTGTGGGAAGTGTTGATGTTGTCTTCCGTACGGTGCACGGTAGTAGGTTTTGAGGTGACTATCAGGTTGCCAAAGTATAGATGTTGGAACTTAGAAGCGAGGTGAAGCAGAGTATGAAGTAGGTGCAAAGTCAAGGTTTAGATTTAGAGGAGTGACAGTCGAATCTAAGCCCTCTCTAACAGTCCTGGAGGGAGGTTAGATCATCTTGTGGGGGGGTAGGAAGCCAAGGCTGGTGTTTAGGACACTTGGTGGGGAAGGCAGATGCCTTGCCGGCCATTGCCGGCGAAACGGTGAGGAAGAATTACAACCAGTGGTATTGCAAATTTTGAAAAGTTTCCCAAAAGGTGAAAGAAACCAAGTTGGTGAAAAAATCAGAGGGAAAGGTGATACGAAAACATTGCCAAAAGGGGAAGTAAACCGGGTAACTGCAAACCGTGGGTGGTGAAACCGGGTTTACTCAGACTGTCTCGATAAGGGCGCCAGAGAGAGTTTCGATGATTCTCTCTTTCACCACTGGTAAATAGAAGCTTAATAGCGGAAAATATGCCCATCGGAAGCCCATACGTTTCTAGTTCACATGATTGAAGAATAACCACGTCATCAACTAGGCCTGGGCATTTTAACATGGACCCGAAAACTCGAACCGAAACCGATACGAAAATACCCGATTTGGAACCGAACCGAAAATTTACAAGTACCTTTTGGATCTAAATTTCTTTTACCCGAAAAAACCGGACCCGAAAGAAACCGACCCGAATAGACCCGGACCCGAAAAGAACCGATCCGAATAGACCCGACTCGATAAGAACCGATCTGTACCCAACGTAAAAACATGTATATCCAAAACTATGATTTTTTGTGTTCTATTTTATATATATTATTTTATGATTTAGTTGAAATATCTTTTGTTAACAACATTTGTTATTTTTTGTAACATTTTTAAGTAATATGAAGCTTTAAAATGTTTTATTTAGAGTTTAAAAATGTTTTATTTTAATTAATTAATAGTTTCATTTAAGTTATTTTGTAAAATTTTAGATATATACAATATCGACTAAATTTGATGGAGTTGGGTATGTTATGTCCTTTTAGAATCCTAAATACCCGAACCCGACCCGGACCCGATATGGACCCTAAAAATTACGGGTATTTTATGGATATTTTAGTTATAGATCCAAGCACGAACCAAAAATTTTTAAGTACCTATTGGGTTTAAATGTTTAGTACCCGAAGGATCCAGACCCAAAAGGAACCGGCCCGAACCCGAAGACCCGAACGCTCAGGCCTATCATCAACCTCACCCTTTCCAGCTGATGTTTTTGTCTTCTTCAATCCATACAACTTTTTTTTGTTAATGGCCTGAGACTCCTTGCACTAATTAAGATCTCTAATGTATTTTTTTTTTACCTCTAAAATAGATCAACTCTATAATAGAAATGCGTTTTACTTCAATGTATTTTTCTAAAATAAAATATAGATCTCTTAATTTAGAGGAATATTATTTTTTCCTTTATAAATAGAAGAAAAAATAACAATTTCTGCTTTAAAAGCAAAAATAGAGATGAGTTAAAGTGATTTTGCCTCTAAATATTATTATAGATGTGAAAACAGAAATGTGTTGGAAATGCTCTGGCTGGAAAAACTCAGTAAATAAGAAATTTACATGACAGCACTTTTAAGTTCTGGGTTTGACCGTACAATTTCAAAGCTAGGGATGGGCTTTCTCCCTTCACATGCCTATTGTATTAATGTCGAGCCTCTGGATTATTGGACCGGGTTCGGAGTGGGTGAAACCGGCCTCCAACAAATAATAAATGACAACACTTTCTTTTCGGTAAACAACTGTAAACCGCTCACTTGATATCAAGAAATTACGAATGGGACATACTCACTAAGGGACAGCGGGATTGCCTTATAAAGAAGAGTGGTGAATACTAAGCCACCCGTATGTTCATTGCTTTACATTTGAAGATTACTAAATAGAATTATAAAACGAGTAAATTGTGAAGGTGCAAGACGAGTCTGTTACAGAGAGTAATACGTATAAGTACAATGCTTTTATTTATTTCACAAAGTATTACAGCAGGATATAATGAAGGTTTATATTTACATAGATAAAGTACGTTACTAGCTCTCTTCCGAATTGACTAATATGTCACATTCTAGACAGAGACACTATCCTAACACGTTCTTAGATCAAACTAACCCAAGAACCCATCTGACCCCCTCATGACCCCTAGCCCTTATGCTTTGTGTCTACAACCCTTATGCTTACGGCCTTCTCTTGAGGTGGTACCTATCCCAAGGCACGTCTCTGTCTACTTATACATGTCGACTTCGTGGCTTATCCTTGCCAACTTCTTAAGGAATAGATATTCACAAATCTTCCTTTATGGAATATTTCCAAAACTTCTTCAAAGCCTTTTGGAAATCTTCCCTTGATGATTTACCCTTCTCCAAGGTAAATCATAGCTTGCTTAGCCTCCAAGTATCTTGTAGTTTAGCTCTCCAAGTCTAGTCTTCAATTCAGCTACACAGCTTCACTTCAGCTTCACTTCACGTAGCACTTCTTGTACAACTTCATGTAGTACTTCACGACTTCATGTAGTTCTTCACGACTGGTACATGGACACCTTGAGGAGTTGTTTTTCTTCAGCTTCTGAAACTCAGTCGCCACTGCACTAACAATCTCCCCCTTGATGATTGAGTTTTAGAATACAACACCCATACACTGCTTCAGGGCTCGGACACTGCTTCAGCGCTCAGACACTGCTTCAGCGCTCAGACACTGCTTCATCGCCCATACACTGCTTCAGCTCAACCACCATGCTTCCTGTTGTACTATGTCTTCAGTCTTCCCTCTTGCCTTCAGGATCACACCAGTAACTTAGGTGACCCGCTCTGATACCAATTGAAGGTGCAAGACGAGTCTGTTACAGAGAGTAACACATACAAGTACAATGTTTTTATATATTTCACAAAGTACTACAGCAGGATATAAAGAAGGTTTATCTTTACATAGATGAAGTGTCTTACTAGCTCTCTTCCGAATTGACTAACATGTCACATTCCAGACAGAGACACTAGCCTAACACATTCCTAGATCAAACTAGCCCAAGAACCCCTCTGACCCCCTCATGACCCCTAGCCCTTATGCTTTGTGTCTACTCTAATTCAACACCAAAGCCCTTATGCTTACAGCCTTCTCTTGAGGTGGTACATATCCTAAGGCACGTCTCTGTCTACTTATACACGTAGACTTCGTGGCTTATCCTTGCCAATTTCTCAAGGAAGAGATATTCACAAATCTTCCTTTATGGAATATTTCCAAAACTTCTTCAAAGCCTTTTGGAAATCTTTCCTTGATGATTTACCCTTCTCCAAGGTAAATTATAGCTTGTTTAGCCTCCAAGTATCTTGTAGTTTAGCTCTACGTCGGCTCCAAGTCTAGTCTTCAAGTCAGCTACACAGCTTCACTTTAGCACTTCTTGTACAATTTCATGTAGTACTTCACGACTTTATGTAGTACTTCACGACTGGTACATGGACACCTTGAGGAGTTATTTTTCTTCAGCTTCTAAAACTCAGTCGTCACTGCACTAACAAATTGTACGAGTCCATACATACTAATAGTGACTAGACTCCTAGTGTTTCTCTAGAAAGCTATGCAAAAGAACACGTCATCATCTTGCCTTGTAAAGAAAAGAGTCGTAAATATTGAGCCATCAATAGGGATGTCAATTGGGATGTCCATGTCCAAATGGGCTTGTCCAATTGGACAATCTCGTTTATTGGACATGTGGACAATCTCGTTTATTGGAAATGAATTGTCAAAGTCCAAATAAACACCGTCCAAATAAGACCAATCCCAAATAGAACCATAACCAGATAGATTATCCATGGGGTTCAAAAATATGAGCTTTATATTTTTGTTAGACAAATACATTTTTAGTGATTTTACCAAAAAAGTAACTTCATAGTTTTATTAAAAAAAAATATGATTTTACGGTTCGACAAAACATGATTTTTTGGCGGAAAAATGTGAATTTTCGTTTTTTTGGTGGAAAAATATGATTTGCGGTTTTGGCGGAAAAACATGATTTTGCGGTTTTGACAGAAAAACATGATTTGCGGTTTTGACGATAAAATGTGATTTACCCCCAGAATTAGAAAATCCTAGATTCTTGTGTTTATTGGACTATCCATGTCCAAGTTGGTTAAACCCATCTAATTTAAATTTAATGGATTTTGCCCAATTGGACAACTTTAAGTTTTAAGTCTAATATGGTAAAACCATGGTCACTAAGATCATTTGACATCCCTACCGATGGCCATGGAATCATCAGATTCGTCACATAAATGTGTTTAACTGCTCTTACAAGAACAATGAGGGCCATATATACGGCTCATAATTAGCTCCAGAACACATTGTTGTTTGATCCAAAAATGGTGTTTATGCTGGTAGTGTTTGTTGAATCAATACAATAAAAGAATCTAAGAATGAGAGTTAGATTCTTGAGGTTTAGGAGAAATCTTTAGATGAAATCAAATGGAAAAGAACATAAATGAGATTTTATTGAGTAAAGGTTCATTACAAAAATGGATACAAATGTAAAGTGAACCTTTTCAATCTACAAATCTCTTATGAAAGTATGTTTCTTAATCTAAGAAGAGGAGAAGTCTCATTCTCATAAGGAGATAGTTCCTTATTTATAAAAGAGAGATGTAGGGTTTGATGGTAAAATGGGCCTAATTTGGTTGCCTAATGGGCCTTGAGGGAGGATGTAAATCCACCCCCAACAGTAAGCCCCCCAAGTTTGTAGAGAGAGATGAAGTCGATCTCTATGAATTTTACGAATAGGGTTTATTAGACAATTAATTAGACACATTCATGCCTATGACGATTTAGGCGAGTTTATTTTGAATTTGTGCCTAATAAAAGGCTAATTTGCTTTAAACTCGTGCTTAGCGAAAGACGAGTTTACTAAACTCATGCTGAGACGAAGACGAGTTTACTGAGAGCTCGTGCCTTGTAGAAGGAGAGTTTCTGTAAACTCATGCTTTGCCAAAGACGAGTTTTTGTAAACTCGTGTCTAGCGATAAGCGAGTCGACTGCAAATTCATGCCTAATAAAAAGCAAGTTTAATTTAAACTCGTGCCTAAAATCATGTTTACCGAACTATTGCTGACCCAAAGTCTCGCGTTGAGATCATGTGTGTCGAGCAAGTTGTTGGCGTGTACGTTCATCATGCTGTGATAACGTTGATGAATGCGCTGTGGAGTTGTGAGGTCTGTAATGAGCTCGTGATTGGCGGCGATGAAATCAGCAGGAGTTGTGCGGACTGTGATCACGTCAGCTTGAGCTTGTACCAGAGTCTGAGCTTGTCAGTCTGTCTCGCAATCAATTCGAACTATTGCCGACCGAAGTCTCGTGTCGAGATCGCGTATGCCAAGCAAGTTGTTGGATTGTGTGTTCGTCAGGCTACGATGATGTTGAGAATCGTGTTGGCTTGTGTTGCCGGTACCGCTTCCTCCCGACGAGCTCGTGGTTGAGAGCCGTCTTGCAAAGCATGAAGACATGATGGTGGCAACTGCTTGTTGATTCTTTTTTTTCTCTTTGGCTCAATGATCACTGGCTCACAACAAAAAGCATGATCAGATCAAGGTTAACCAAAAGAAATAGCCAAGTTTTGCATAGTCAATAAGAAAGCAAACGATGGTTAAATCCATGTTAATGCTCGGCTCTTGCACATGATGACATGATAATTGTTAATTATTAGTATCAGCAATGGCATGAATCATCTCATAAAGGTTATATGAGAATGAACAGCTTAAAATTGTTTAATAATTTAAACCAAAGCCACAATGTTTACCGTAGCATTAATTTTAAAGTAATTAAAACATGTGAATATTTGATAATTCAATAAAGAACTTATCTTTGCGGTGGAGATGAAACAAGCGGTGGGAGAGCTTGACGTCTTGTGAATGGTGGCGAGTAAAAGAGGCCTTGTCTTGTGATCTTGAGCTGGTGATGCTTGTCATGTGATCACGAGCTGGAGATACCAAACTTTAAGATGATCGCCTAGTTACTGGAAGCGGTGGCAAG
>NC_027756.1:11579870-11602910 GCF_000695525.1 Brassica oleracea var. oleracea | reverse complement strand
GAGGCAAGAGCTTGATGAGTTTATTATGCTGAGAACTTAGGATCGAGATGTAGATAATGTTGGACGAGGTCAGGCTCGTGAGCTCTGCTGAGATTCAGCTTGTGAGTTGTGCTGCAATCTCTTCAAGTGAAAGGACGAGACGGCAAGCTCGTGCCGAGACGGCAAGCTTGTGATGAGATGGTTCTTGCCGGGATCAAGTCTCGAGCTTTGACGAGAAGGAGCCGCATAGCCTGACCCATTAACACGAGGTTCTTGGGTACAACGGTCAAGCTGGTGGGACGCCGCTAGGAGGATGTGTCTTGATCTCTCCACTGGGGTCTGGGGATACGAGCTTACGAGCTTGAGCTAAGACCTCACATGTCAAAACATGAGACTTTGAGTTTGTTTCTCAAAGCGTGGCTTGAGGATTTCATATTACTCTTGGTTTTGACTTTTCTTCTTGCCTCAACAATCACGACTGACTCTTTGAGGATGAGTTGCAGCTAGTTTGCACAACGAGGAGGTGATTGGTTCATCGTCACTGCTTTTGGACCGTGGTCACCGAGATCTTCTAGATGTCTGTGACGAGCATTCACCGTAAGAAACAAGACGATCGGACGGAGGAGGATTAGGAACATGAGCATTCATTGTTGCTTCCTTTATGTTTCGCCCACCAAGTGCTCGATGAAAGTCCCACCCGAAGAAAGCAGAGCATTCATGAGAAAGCTTTATCCTTTAGCTTGAGGTGAAGTCATACTGGTTTTTGTTTCTAAAAGTTCTCTGGGCTGGAGATGAGAAACTCTTGATCGGCCCTTTTGAGATGCCGCCACCTTGACGAAGAGAAGGCTCCCAGTTATGACGAGGAGAAGCCAAATACTTGTTGCCGTTGACGTCGGAGCTCAGGTCTTCAAGCTTGAGACTCGTTGGTGGACTGGAAAGAAGCATGATCAGTCCGAGAAGAGCAATCTCAGAAGCTTCACTGGCGGAACCAGACTCAATCATCGCAAGAAGGAGCCACAGATCTGCTGCCATTCACATTGGAGCTCAGTCGCTTCTTCGCGTCTCTCTCTGTCCTAGTCTTCTTCGTGACTTCTGCTTGACCAGACTGGGGAAAGAACAAGACTCGAGCATCGCCGAGATCGCAGTTGCCGCTCCGATCAAGTCCTCCGCTCTTCTGCGATCTTCCTGAACCCAAGGACCAGAAGTGGGCGAGATACCGTTAACTTCACCGGTGGATCGAGATGTTGTCTTCACCGGCGGATCGAGACGGAGCTTCACCGGCTGATCGAGACGGAGCTTCACCGGCGCGTCTACGAGGATCGAGACTACAAGCTCTACGAGGATCTTTTGGTTCTTTGGTGGGTACGTCCAAAGCAAAGCTTTGTCGTTGGTGAAGAAAGCTTCGACCTTTCACCAATATCTCTTGCTCCGTCGAACCAAACCCGTGTGTTGGTGAAGAAACAATCTCCTTCGCAGCCTATCCGTTGAACTTGTCAAAGTCGCAGCTCGCTCTCCGGCAAAGACCGAGACCTGATCGTGTCTCGGGGCCAACTTCACCGGCGGATCGAGATTGAAGAAAGTTTCGAACTTTTCCCTCGTGTCTCGGAGCTCAGTCGCTTCTTCGCGTCTCTCTCTGTCCTGGTGTTCTTCGCGACTTCTGCTTGACCAGACTCGGGAAAGAACGAGACTCGAGCATCGCCGAGATCGCCATTGCCGCTCCCCTCAAGCCCTCCGCTCTTTCGCGATCTTCATGAAACGAAGGACAAGATTTGCAAGCTCAGAGTCTTGGGCTTGTTGGTGGGTAAATCGAAAGCAAAACCTTCATCTTGGTTGAAGAAAGCTTCGAGCTTTGACCTGTTATCGTCAATCTCTCTTGCTCAAAGCCGTCTCCCTTCGTCAAGAAACAAACGACATTGATACTTCATCCTTTTTTTTTTTTTGATTTTTCCACCTTTGAAGATTGTTCTCCTTTCCCCTCCTTCTAGCGCCAACTGTTTGATCCAAAAATGGTGTTTATGCTGGTAGTGTTTGTTGAATCAATACAATAAAATCTTATTTATGTTCTTTTCCAGGCACGAGTTTACACTCAACTCGCCTAACAAGAGTACATCTACTCTCCCTCGCTCAGGCACGAGTTACTGGCCGAGTTACTGCTTCTAGGGATGATTCCATAGTAAACTCTCCTAGCGAGAGTACGACTCGCGTCCTAGGCATGAGTTCACCAGCCAACTCGCCTAGAAAAGTACTACTCGCCTTTGTCTAGGCACGAGTTTACACTCAACTCGCCTAACAAGAGTACATCTACTCTCCCTCGCTCAGGCATGAGTTGCTGGCCGAGTTACTGCTTCTAGGGATGATTCCATAGTAAACTCTCCTAGCGAGAGTACGACTCGCGTCCTAGGCATGAGTTCACCAGTCAACTCGCCTAGTAAATGTACTACTCGCCTGGGTCATCAAATGTAAAAGCACTGAGTCCATTTTCTTATAAACCCTCTTCATAAAATTCATAGAGATCAACTTCATCTCTCTCAACGAACTGGGGGGCTTACTGTTGGACATGGGCTTTGCCCCCAACAAGGCTTATAAAATAATGGGCTCAGCCCATTTAAAAGGAGGTCACTAGGAAACCGTAGACCTGTTCCTTCTATAAATAAGGAGAAACCCCTCCTTTGAGAAGGATCCTTGGAGCCTCTTTCCATCCTGTCTCTATTTCTAGAGAGAGAAACATCTCTCCATATGCTTTCATCCAGGCACTTGTGATCCCATTGTTGTAGAACTACGATTGGCTTGATCCCCTTTCGGGGTACGTAGGCATCCCTTCATCGGGTCCAGCTATAATCATTAAACCCCTTTTTATTCTCTTTTAGTCCATCCATCCGGTTCAAGCTCAACAAGAAGGCTTCTCCTAATCCCACAGTCGAAATCTGTCTACCTCTAGCATAGCACCGATTTCGGTACAAACAATTGTCCACGTCACCATCATTTTCTTTGTCTTTTGGGTTCTGTATTTAATCGTCGTTTCTCCCAACAAGCAGATGAGTTAACCAAAAGAACAAACCAAACTGTCTCAAAAACTCTATCCAATCATCAAAAGCTGTCTTAGTGGAGATTCTTACAAAGACAGCGAAGCGAGAGAGGTGGTTGTATGGCTACGGCGACAGTCATGAACCGGATCTGCTCCTGATTCTCGTATCTCGTTTCTCGGTCGGTGATGGCTCCGCTTGCATTTGCGGTGGTTGCTTCCTTCAAAGAAGTTCCTTGTAAAGGCTTTTGGCTTCGGTTCTTGTGGAGTGGCTCCCTTCTCACTTTAGTGGTGACGTTGGCTTTGATGTGTGCGGTGGTTAGGATTTCATGTAGACTGGCTTTGAGCTTTTCTGTATTGGAATCTTATATATTAAAACAGAAGTCACAACCTTGATTCATGTGTGATTTTTTAAAAAATGGACTATCTACTAGAGTTGGTCACATTACATTTTCAATCATTAGTAATCTTGATATTAAATAAAAGATTATTAAAAAATCTTCTCGAGAGACATATAAATCTATAACTCACGAGAGTTTCTGGTTTTTTTTTTCTTTGCGCTTAGATATAACTCTATAACTCACGAGAGTTTCTGGTTTTCATGTAAAGTTTGACATTCACAGACGTCTTCCCAGATTATTTGACATATTGTGTTTTTGTAGTGTTGTGTTTGTAGACAATATTTACTAAAAATTATTTGATTATAAGCTCAGAATATATGTTAATAATTTACTGAGCACATTGATGCATGTGGAGAAGATGAAGTTGGTCCATTGTTAACGTCAATTTTTGTTTTTGAAGTCAATGAAAGCAGAAGACAATATTTAAATAATGGTCGCTTGATACAATTACGTTCATTTAGTTGTCTTACCATTTACTAAAGATTATTGGATTGTAAGCTCTGAACCTATGTTAATAATTTACTGAACACATTGATGCATTTGGAGAAGATGAAGTTGGTCCATTGTTAACGTCTATAAGAAATTTATAATATCTACATTCAGTTGCAACAATAGATATCTACATCTATTCTGTTAACAATTCAAATTAAATAAAGATTAATTCCTATTCGGTTATAACTAATCAAATCAATATCTACTTTTAAAGAATATATAATTTTCGTGAGTGTACTGACATATAGGATATTCTAATTAAGCATCTTGTATATTAAAACAGAAGTCACAACCTTGATTCATGTGTGATTTTTTTTAAAATGGACCTAATGTACTTATTCCTACAAAGTCATGTTACATTTAAATTTTGGGCCTACCAGAAACTTTTATTGGGCTATCAATAATTGGATCATTAGATGATCCATTGGATTTATAGATAGTATAAATTAAATAGATATAATTTAATGTTGTAATACTATACCTCCATATGTTAAATATTTAAATATTTGTCGATGTTAACTTTTAAAATTATAATGATTTTTTTAAATAACAAAATCATATTATCTAACAATAATTAATCTTTACTACCTTAAACCAATGAAAACAAATTTTAAACTATATAGTTTATTTTCAAAATTAAACAAAAACTAAATATTTAATTATTTACTCGATAATATAAATCTATGAAGCGAAAAGTTTATTTTTTTAAAAACTTTCTAAATTTGTGAAATGTTACAATATCTTTGAATATGACAATAAAAAAATATTTTACTAATCTTTATGTATATAGTTACGATTTTAATAATGAAATAAAAATCCGAAAATATATATATAGAAGAAGATACAAATGAATGTGAAAGTTTGAAACAATCTATTCAATGAAAAAATATACCGTAAAATTATTATGTTTTTTTTTTATCATCCAACTTACTATGTTTTAAAAATTGATAGAGACATATATATTATATACCCATTTAGAACTGAAAACAAAATATTTATATAAAAATAAATGAAAACAAAAACCCGTGCGGTTGTGCGGGTCGAGATCTAGTTTAGTTTTAAATTATAACTACATTTTGATCTGCGTTTTCAAAGCGCGGGAATATCTATTTCTTAAATATATTATTTTATAACATATTTTATTTATAACATTTATATTTTTATAATTGTTTTTTTGTTATATGTGTAGTAGTTGTTTTATATATTTAGGATGATATGTATTGAGATATAAATATAATAATATACATAATGACTCGCATTTTAAAAGCACGGGATTTGTTTCTTTTGAAAATTAAATATTTATTAATTGTAACCTTATGTGTTATTTGATAACTAATTTTTTAATAGTATTTGATGTTTTATAATCATACAAATTAATTCCGAAGAGTTGGTTTTTAGAAAGAGTTCCTTATATTAATATTTTTAGTTTATTGTAAACTATTAACTATTAAATCCCAAATATCCTTTTCGTAGCATATTTTAAAAGGTGATTAAAAAGAAATACAAACAAAAAATTGAATTCATTTTTATGTTTACTGTTTTAAAATGGGTTTTCTAATTTTTTTGTCAATAAAAACTAAGTATTTAAATTAGCTTCGGTCTATAAATTCGTGAAACTCACCCACAAGTAATCCAGCTTCTTCGACGGTCTTACCAAAAAAAAAGAAACGAAAAGTAATAATAAAAAATTATATTCTGATTTTTGGCATGAGTGTTAATACAATGTAAATAACATATATATCATAAATTGATTTTAGTATAGATCTTTAAAGTATACGTAAAAATGATTATAATATGATTGGATTTGTAATAAAGTCAAAATGGGCTTGAAAATACTAGTTTTCTTACTGCCAAAATGGGCTTGTAAATTCGTTTTTAAATACTTGTTTCTGACTGGTGCAATTAATGTGGCCGAAAACCATTTAAAATTTTCAAAAAGGTAATAGCAATTTTTGTAATTAATTGAAAAAATAAGGGGCATAATCCTAAGAAGGATTCTACTTTAATAATATAGATCTTATGTTTATTTGTTACTGATAAAACCCAAAACAAGTCAATATAAAACCTTGTTCAACAAAAAACTAATAATTTATTATACACTAGGGGGTTGTCCGCGCTTCGCGCAGAATATTATTTTATTATTTTTAAATATGATTTTCTGATGATGTGATTATGTGGTCAATATTTATTTGTGAAGATCATTATTTGATGTTTTATTATGTTATGTAGTAGTAGATAATTAGTTGATAATATATTATATGTTTGTCTTTTTAATAATGTGTTGTTGTATGTACAATACCACTTGTTAGTGGTAAGCTTTGGTTTCTCGGTGGTTGGCTTCCATTCTCCCCCACTCAGGTTGTTTATCTTCTTATCATGCATCCTTTGGTGTAGGTGTGCGGAGTTAGTCTGTTGGAGCTTTGGTTTCTTCTATTCAGAATTTTGTGGTTTTTCGTTGGCATAAGCGCCTTGTATGTGCTTGTTTAGTTTGTGAGGTGCTTTTTATCTTTTAGCTGGTGGTTGTGCTTCTGGTGCTTTAGACATGCGTCTTTTTGTTTCGTGGTGACTTTATTCTTCAGATGATTATTCTTCAGATGATTATTCATTCTCTGACCCGCTTTTTTGGTTTTTTGCGCTGGTGCTTGATCGAGATCCTTTGTGTTTTAGGGATTGCTTTGTCTCATATTTTATCTTTTTGCATTTTCTGACATCTGTTTGTTCTATCCAAGACATTCTATGATAAAATGAGATATGTTAGTCTTCTTTTTTGATATTTTTTCAGCTCTAAATCTTTATTAAGTTAGTGTTACTATAGTATTTTGCTTTTTTTTCCTGACTGTGGAAGTTTTATGTTTAAATTATGTATTGCACTCTATTTTCTTCTTATTAGTTTGGTCATTTTATATTTTTAATAGTTATATATATAATTTGTAAATTAAATAATAGAAAATGGTAAAAAAATAATAAAATAACAAAAAATTATGTTATTTTTAGTTACGAATAAATTAAATATGTAAAATATATTTCTGTTATTTTATTTATTTCTTATTCATCTTGAATTTTAGTGAACAATATATATATATATATATAATTTTTAAATTAAATAATAGAAAATGGTAAAAAAAAATAAAATAACAAAAAATTATGTTATTTTTAGTTACAAATAAATTAAATATGTAAAATATGTTTCTGTTATTTTATTTATTTCTTATTCATCTTGAATTTTAGTAAACAATAAAATAGATTATTAAATTTCATACGATAATAGACTAATAGTTAGTGTGAAAATGATTAGATAGTTCATGATTGGAAAGTACTTGGCCAAATTGCAATAATCTAAAAGAAGAATGACCTAAAATGTAAAAAAAAATACATGGATGACACGTGTCGTAAAATCCCCCTGCCACTTGGCAGAAGAAGGAAAAAACTAAACTTTATATATATAAATAGATATAATAAAAAAGTTGAGATAACATATACTATCTAGAGAAATTAGGAGCTCTACCAACATACTTATACGTTATTAGGGAAATGACCAAAGAGAAAAAAACGACGACTGTTCCATGAGTTATTTTACTCTGCTACCCCTACAACATAAGCCACTCCTTAACTGCAAGTGATATATAGACCAAAATATAATATTAAGATACGCTAAAATCTTCTGTATCTCTTTGTCAGAGGTTTCATATCTCTACGAAAGAAAAAGAATTTCGAAAATCCCTTTTATCCATCTCGTGTGCCAATTCTTAAAAAAAAATAGCAAATTAAAGTTGCTGAACTCAACAACCTGATGGAGGAGACCGACGGTATCCACGGGCCGCCATGCCTACTACCAGAAAGGATATTCGCAGTCGGAGAAGAACCCACCGGCGTTAGAGTAACTTCATATCCGAAGGCATGCGCAATCAGAGAAATCCTCAACGCCCTTAATCTTGATGAACCCTCTGTTTCGACGGCAGCTGTATGACTCATCAATCTTGTGTGAATGAATGTTTGGTCATGTCTCGAATATTAGATGATATATCTTTTCGGAGCTGGCCACACAAAATTGTAGCCTGATATTAATATTTTTAATCTTTTACGCAAAGTTTAGTCGTCTAAGGAAATATGTTGGCAACGTTTAGGAATAATGGCATATGCAATAAATTAAGCCAGCTAAAATCATACTTATCAAGATAATGAATATATTACACATCTATCTCAAACTCTAGCCGTATATTATATACTAGATTATTAGGAAGGATCATAGTTGCACAGCTATGTTGAACTTTAAAGGTATAGGGAGTGGGGGTTATGATATAGGCATATGGTTTTAGGGTTTGGTGTAATGGTTGAGAAATTAATTTAGCCAGCTAACACTATAGTTATCCATATAATAACGACATTGTACATCTATGTTAAACTCTAGACGGCTAATAATCGGACGACATCATATACTGTATGATTAGCCCCATATGCGTTAGGGTTTAGGGTTTCTAGGTTTACATTTAGGGTTTCGGAATCCTATAAGGGTTAAGGGTTTAGGATTTAGGGGTTAGGCTTTAGATTGTATGGGTTAGGGTTTAGGGTTTCTTTAGGGTTTAGGGTAAGAGTTTACAAGTCCTATAAGTGTTTAGGGTTTAGGGTTTAGGAATTAGAGATAGGGTTTAGAGTTTATGGTTTACTGATTTGGGCTTTTTGATTCTTCAAGAGCTTAGGGATTAGCTTGTAGGGTTTAAGGTATAGTTCTGTATGTGGAATAAGTTGTTAGGGTAAGGCAATCAGTTTAGCCAGATAATAAAATTCCACTGATTTGCTATTCAATAAGTTAGCCGGTTACATAATTGGCAATCCAATCTTTTATATAGACGGTCCACAAATAGGAGAATAACATATAATTATTAATTAAATTAATTTCTAAATAAAATCCCACCGAAATCATTTTAGGATGCACCTGCACCTTTTACGTCAGAGTTATCCTCTTGCCACTGTATATTTTGGTTTACCGATGCAAATCCATCTAATGTGAACGCAATATTTTTACTATCTTGCTAAATCTAACTACAAATCTTGTGTCAGGTACAAATCCTAGAAACCTAAAATCAGGAAGCCAAAATTTCAAACGTCGAGGGTAAGTGCGTCTTTTTTTTTTTTTTTTTGTTGCCACATCAGCTGAAGTTTTAGGTCTTTGGTATTTTGCTAATATCACTATCTTCCTTGGTTTTTCACCTAAATTGCTCTACTATCTAACTCTTGATAAAAGAGTAAAATAGATGACAACATGTGGCAATTTGTGACAATAACAAAAGTTTGATATATACAGTAAACCTCTATAAATTAATAATATTGGAACTTTGAAATTTTATTAATTTATAGAGATATTAATTTACAAAAAATTTCTTATTTAGAATTCTTATTTTAAGATATATATTTATTGTAAGATAAGAAAAATATTTGATTTTAGTGTATAGACATTAATTGTTAGTTTTTGACATTTATATTAATTATATTATATTATTTAGTGTATTTAATATATATATATATATATATATATATATATATATATTGCATAGATTATAAATGTGGTTTTAGATATAATATTACTAAATCTCATCAAAAATATATTAAGTGTTAAGAAAATATAAAGATAATTTCATTGTGAATATAAAACAAACAATATAATAATAGGTTCTTACTTATATAAAATATGTATAGAAATAAATTATTAATTTATAATTTTAATGGGGTCATGTATTTATATAGAATTTCCTAAAAATATATTATCTTACTATTTTATCGATTTGTGTCAAATTTTGAACCGGTCTAAGTTGGACCGGCGAAATTTATTAATTTATAGAGATTATTAATTTATTGAGTATTAATTTATAGAGGTTCTGTTGTATACTGCAAGCTTGTTATTACATAGGAGGTTTGCGACAGTAACAATGATCTAAAGCACAAACATAAAACCCAACTTCTTCGCCTTTTGACTTGCATAAAGCAGCGCAAGCAGCAGGGTCACACCTCGTTTGAAGGGGTAAATCCACGTTTCCATCTTTAACGCATTGACATGAATTATACCTTCACACGTGATCTTTGTACAATCAGAATCGGTGTTGCAAGACTTCGAAAGAATTTGAGTGCCTGTGAGAATTGAAATGGTGTGTAACGTGTGTTGATCATGCTTATTGAGAGGAGGAGGCTAGTAATGAATTAATTAAACATAAGACGCAAGTGAAAAAGTAATCTTACATGTTGAGAAAAGTAGAAGACCGATGAATATCAAAGCTACTTTCTCCATTTTTACTGAATATAAGTTTGTATTTTCTTTTATCAGTTTGAGTTGTTAGTGGAACTATAGTGGAGAATTTGGAGACTATTTATAATTGTAAGACAGCAATTTGTTTTAAGACATTTTGTACAGGTTAATGTTTGCATTTCTTTCCGTAAATACCTTTTTGCAACGATATATTATACCAAAACCTGTAAAACGGTATATATTTTATACCTAAACATATAAGATATTACATATTTTATACCAAAATAAAAATTATATGATACGATAAGGCAGAAAAAGAATAACATGATACGATAAATTAAATTAAGGGAAATTTGCTAAACCAGAACAGAAAAACAAATACATTGTCCTTTTGCCATAAATTTTTTTTGGTTCATATTTTTGGAATAAATTGATAAGACAAGGCAGAAAATGAATAAATACGATAAATTAAATTAAGAGAAATTTGTTAAAATAGAACAGGAAAACAAATATATTGTCTATTTGGCATAAATCTCTTTTTAGTCTATTTTGGACTTAAGATATCCAAGGCCTACTTTAACAATTCATATAAATTATTTTAGAAACAGAAAATATGAAAAATTATACAAAACTTAGATAAGCAAGGAACAATCATATGAAAAATATTTTGGTTGAGTAATTATTAGTATAACAAAATTTTATTTTTTGATGTACGGATAGGAAAAAACTCAATCTATTGTCTACCAGCTCCTAGATTGTAGTTTCAGATAACTATATAGATATATGCAGCTCTTAGACCGTAATATCTACTTAATAGTCAATATTTTACAAGAGGATAATGAATTATCTGCTATTATAAAAAAATAAAAACAAATCATTATTTGACACTAAATCATTATTTTCTTCATATTTAAGCGTAAATAAAAACAACACAATAAAAATACCGAAGATGCAATCCAATCATTTTATATTATTATCTTCAAACCTAATACAAAGATAATATATAATTTGTGGTTTTGATGCTGATGTATGAGATTCATATTCTTGTATTTTATTTTTAGTTGTGCCTTTATTTATTTAAAAGTAAAATGTACAAATTATGTTTAATTGTTTAGGCTAAATGGTCAAGTATCTTAAATCTTAATATTATTAATATATTTAGCTAGTCTAATTAAGGAAACACTTCTGTTTTCAGTTTGGTTCAGTTTAAAAAACTGAACAAAACCGAACCATTTTGGTTGATAAAATCTTAAACCAAATAGTTTAGACATATACTTTGGTTTGGTTTGGCTCGGTCTGAGTTTGGATGGATCGATTTGGTTTGGCTCGGGTTTTTTCCACCCATTTACCAACATCCTCCAATTTATCTATACTATTAAAACACCTACCACGTTTTCTTATTTTCTTGCTATTTAATTCCTTATTAATACTTGTTAAAATAAACAATCTTACTATAAATCGTGGTTAGCAAGATTTTAGGAGCCTAACAAGATTTAGAATATTGTTTCTTCTCGATTTTATAAGAAATAATTTATACAAAAATCCATATAATTGTTTACGCATTAAATATATTTAAGATCTTTATATCTACAAAGTGTAAACATCCAACATCGAAATTTTGTGAAACTCATCAACAAGAATGATTACTATAAATATAGCATGCTCTTTCGGTTGGTTGAGTAAAATTAAATGGGCTGTAGTAAACACAAAGCCTATATTTTTGATTGGCTTAAAAAAATAAATTTTGCTATTCTTCGGTAATTATTCCGCGTAATAGAGCTTATTTTGTTAAATTCGCCATTTGAATCTTTACTGATTTATTGTGCTGAGCAGCCAAAATGGCGGCGGTTGGCTTTCGTTAAGCATTTTACCGGCTATAAAACGGGTAATTCGGTCGAGTTTTTAAATTTAAAATGGGGAATATTGTCACCATATGAAAAACATGAACAACTTTCTAAAACATTAAACTGTAAATTCCTTCCCGCATTTTGAATGAAAGTCTAAAAATAGATATAAAAAATATTTTCGCTTAGAAACGTTTAATAAATCACATTAAAACGAAGTTAATATTAAATGGTGATTCAACATTCCTAAACAAATACAGAAATATCAAAACAATTAATATGTTTTATCTATATTGAATAATCTACATAAACTAGCTAGCTGAATATGGTTGCATAATTTTAAAAAATTAAAATTAATATTCACCAAAACCTGACAAATATCAAAATAACTGTTTATTATTTATGATTTAGTATTTAAATAATTATATTAAGATATGTCAATCGAATATATGTTGCAATCAAATCATGGGTATCTTTTTATTTATTATCAATATTTAACATTTAAATAATTTATTATATTCAAATTATTATATCCAAAAATGTTGTAGTCTACTCCCTAGATTTTTTGTCTTATATATATTTTATATTTAAATATATGTAGTAGAACATCTCAATCAAAAAGTTTTTGCAATCAACTAACTAGATATATTCTCTTCTAATTTCATGCATTTAATATTTAAATTTTTATATTGAAATCTTTTAACCAAAATTCGGATGAAATCCACTCACGAGATATTCTCTTTTCTTTACTAACAAGCTATTCCAAAAATAATATTAAATTATAAACATAAAAATGTTTAGAGAATTTATTAAAAAATATTATTTTCCAAAGTTTATCGTGAAAGGTAGGTCATTTAAAAACGTTACCGATCTACTATATATATGACATTCGCAGCAGAAAAGCGAAGCCACTGAATTTTTATGATGTTAATTTTTTTATGCTTTCAACTTAGTAATTTTTTTTAGAATATAAAGATATTATGTATATACATATATTTTTGGTTTGATGATTCTGGTTTTTGTTTATGTGCTGATGAACTATTATAATGATTCTTCATTTGAAGCCACATATGATTCGATCATTCTTCATTTTCTTTTGTACTGCTCATTTATTTCAATCATGTTATTTAACATGTCGACCTTTTGTGATGTAAACTATGATAAATATTTGTAAGTTTAAAACGTAGAGAATATTATGATAAGTATTCACATCGACTTTGTTATGAATAGAATGACAAATTAACTTATTGTACTTATGTAACATGAAAGTTCAATAATATATATATATATATATATATATATAAAACATGAACTTACAAATATTTGATACATTTATGAGACTCGCAAAGGAAAAAATATCGGCGTTTTGAAAACGCGGGTCAAAATCTAATTTTTAGTTAAAATTAAAAACTCTTAATTAATTTTATACAACATAGCTTTATTGTACAGTATATTAAATTAAAGACATTGTTAACGAACTTTGGGAACTTTGCAACATGGAAGTAGTGCTTTCGTCCTTTATTACATAGATTTAGGGAAAAACATAAATTAGCAAATAACACATACATCCATACATACATACATTCACACCATCTCCTCATGAACAATTTATAACACTCATTACAACATCATACTGAAAGTAAAAACATCCGAAAACAACCTCTAAGAAACAAAATTAAAGAAGTAAACATATAGACAATTTAGCGTGAGTTGCTCTCCTGAGATTTATACAATAATTTAAAAAGAAGAGGGAAAAGAAGAAGACAAGGCAGAGGATTCCAAGGTCATTGATGGATCTTGGTTTCCAACAAGAGATGAACCTTCCACGTTTATGTTAAGGTTATCCCACAAGAAAAAATTAGAGCACTGTTGTGAATCTATCCATTGATCATAGCTTAGTTCTTGCTTCTTTAAACATTCGATTGTGGAAGCCATATCTCCATCTTGAGCGCTGTTGCCAAGTGGGGAGATGTTATCAACATTTCCCTCTACTAACGCCGGTAGATTGTAACTTATAACCGTCTCGGTATTTGAACTGGTAGAGTTGTTGAACAAATGTGACACCATTGTTGGAACTTGAAACGGTTCTTGTTGAGAAAGATTCATATCCCATTCTTCCGTGTTATTTGTCAGAAATGATTGCTCAAGAACGCCTCCTCTTCCTCCTCTTCGTGTGTCGTGATAATTGTTCTTCTTGTTATTGTTTGTGATGATGTTTTGAGAGAACATTCCTTCAAGGACAGGAAGTGTTTGGTCTACCATGAAGAGAGGAGTTTTATGGGAGAAAAGGGTTTCTTGAATCTTTGTATTAGCTTCTTGATCATTGGTGAAATTTAGTTGGTTAGGAGAATTCATAAAGCTATCAAAATGTAAGTTATCGATAGTCGATGTATTGGTGGTGGTAGATGGGACAGCAGTACCAGTTGATGTAGCGTCCACGTTCATTGTCACAGTAGTTATTGATGGTTGATGACGATTATAATGGTGGTGCGGTTTTCGTATCTTTTTCTTGATCCATGAATTCCAATAATTTTTTATCTCGTTATCTGTTCTCCCGGGTAAATGACTCGCAATGTGAGCCCACCTGAAACACGTATACAAGCTTTATAAGAGAAACATCAACCATTAAGCACGTACATGTGCAAATATGTGTCTATGTGTACGCTTTTCTTTTTGCTAAATATGTATACATGTGGACGCTTGTATTATATTTTGTGGATGTTCGATTAACTTGAAATGTACACTACTTAACAGCTCGAGCAAGTAAACAAAATTATAAAGATATGAATGAAACTACACGTTAAAGATTCTTTAGCCATCGACCGTATGCTAGTCATTGCTTCAGCCGTGCCAAACTAAAACATATAACAAGTTGATGTTTTTTTTAACTGATTATATAACGCTCTAATACACAATAATACAATGTTTTAAATATGTATATAACTGTGGTTAAAATTAGAAAAAATGGAAACCTGTTTCCTACAACTCCATGAAGGCTTATGATCAATTTTTCTTCTTCAGGAGAGAATCTTCCTCTTCTTATATCAGGTCGAAGATAATTTATCCATCGCAATCGACAACTTTTTCCGCATCTTTGAAGCCCTAATGTATCAAATATATATGCATTGTAAATAGTAGATTGAATCTATAAGTTAAATAGAAAAAGACCAATGTAATTGATTAGAGACAAAATGTAAGAAACCAAAATGAATATATAATAAGTACCTGCTTTTTCAGGGACTTCACTCCAACATCCATAGCCATGAGTCGTGATATATCTAATAAGCTTCTCATCTTCTTCTGGCGACCAAAGCCCTCTCTTCACCTTTTGCTGGTTGCAACATGAGTGATGACCCATGATTTAGCTCCAAATATTAATTAAATTAATTATAATTAAACACTTAACCACAATAATTATCTTAAATAATTTTTTTTATGGATATGTATACCACCCTTTCTTTCTTTCTTTCTTGTGTTGTGTTTTTGAGGGTTTGTAGCTATAGAAGAGGGGATAAGAAGAAGAAAAGATGGGGAGTTTTAAAAGGGGAGGACACAAAGGTCGGGTCGGGTCTGGTCCCAGGGGTGGGGTCTGAGATGCTTCTTCATCGATCTAACCTTAAAACGACGTCTCATCAACTTACCATTTTCATGTGTTATTACTCGTTGTACGTAGAGAGTTTTTGTTGTAGTATTATTACGTTAAGCCCTTATCACTTTATATGTTTTTTTCTTCACGTACCCTTTTGTCTCCCGTCAAAGTTTTTGCTTGCTTTTCTCGATGACTTTACGACGAATATTAGATTAATACGTAGATCGCCATTATACATAATAGATTTAAGGATTTTTACTAATTAAACCCCTCGGCTAAAGATAAATAGTAAAAAAAACTTCAGCTAAATATCATGTGAAATAAATCCTCAACTTTACTTGCGTTAACATATGTTACCCTCCGTCTAAAAAACCGCGACGGAAAGTGACATATGCTAACGATTTATAAGTTAAGGGTTTATAATGTTGAAAACTTAGTTGAAGGTTTTTTTACGATTCAAAAATAGTTGAGGAGTTTTATCACAAAATATCATTAAATATTATTAAATTATTTATTATCATTTATAGATTGTTTTAGATAGATTTATAAGCCTTTTAAACTAATTTATAAATTTTAATACATTAATCTATTATAAAATTAATTTATACATCTTAAATTAATAATTTTCAACACTATTTACAACTTATTATAACTTCAAAATATTAAATTATTTGATATTTGGCAATAGTGATATAAAAAATTGTGTGTTTATATCGTCATTGTCAAATATCAAATAATTTAAAATTTTAAGTTATATTAAGTCTTAAGTAGTGTCGAGGATAATTCATCTATGAAGTCAATTTTTCTATTTAGAGTAGGAAGCACTTTTCCCTTTTAGAGTAGGACGCATTTTTTCCTATTTTCATGATTTCCGTCCTCCGGCTCATACTTTCCCCCTATCCCCAAAAATAATGCATGATTATTTTTATTCTCATTGATTTCTGAATAAATACGTTATATTTTTATTTTTTTGATCAATAATATATTTGATATATTGTTCTTGATTTATTGTATTACTTTATGTTTTAGTAGTATCACGAATAATGTTAGATTATTTTATTCTAACAAGTAGCAGAAATTGTAAAAACTTATAAAATCATTGTGAAAACGTATTAATCATACGTAAAAGTATTAAAATATTTATGAAGCTTTATTATAAAGTAATGTATTAAAATTTATAAATTAGTTTAAAGGCTTATATCAATTTAAAATAATGTATAAATGATAATAAATATTTTAAAACATTTAGTAACTTTTAGTGATAAAACCCCTCAACTATTTTTGAATCGTAAAAAAAAATCAACTAAGTTTTCAACATTATAAACTCTAACTTATAACGTATGTCACTTTCCGTTACAGTTTTTTAGACGGAGAGTAACATATGTTAACGGAATTAAAGTTGATGGTTTATTTCACAGGATTTTTATTTGAGAGTTTTTTTTTACGATTAATCTTTACTTGAGGGGTTTAATTACTAAAAATCCTAGATTTAACGATGACATATAAGTTCCTCTTTGCTCTTTACAAAATGAGACCAAAGACCATTTGTTATTGTCTTGTGATTTCTAAGGAGAGATATGGAGGCAAATATTTGATCGCCTAGGGCCATCTACGCTCATCCTTTATACTTGGAGTGAGCTTATGTCTTGGATTAGAGGATCACATTCATCACCATTGGTAATCCTTCGTATACTCACTTCCCAATGAACTGTTTTTCATCTGTGGAAGCAGCGCAATAACGTCATTTATAACCAAATCTCCCTCTCCACAGCTGAGGTCTTCCGGTCTATCGACAGAGACATCCGGACTATAATCACTGCCAAGAAGAAAAGAAAGCACTTCAGTTCTCTTATGCCTCGTTGGTTTAGATAAAGATCTTTGGTCTTTCCTTAGCTCCACTTTGTTTTTCACCTTTATTTTGCCATGGTGGTTCTGTAAATGATTTTGTAAATCTAACTCTTTCATCAATATGAATATTAACCTTTTAGCAAAAAAGAAAAAAAAATCCTAATATTAAATGCTGAAAACATATCACATTGCTAATTAGAGAAAATCTTCATTTCATAATTAATATCCATATTGAGATAACTGGGCCAATAATAAGAAGAAACCAGTCTAAAATAAGTTAATTGAATTCTGAAATTTGTAATTATCGTCGTCGGACCAAAAACATACTTATATAATTGTATCAACCTGTAAATTTTGTTGACCCCACATAACACATGTATCTCTGTAAAAATAGATACGATTGCTGATTTAGAGAAGTGATATGGAATTTTAGCCGAGGATGAAATTTTAAGAAAACTCCTGAAGCCGACCGGATCTGGTGATAGAGTTTATTAAAAGAAAAACAAAGTCTCAGAAAAGTTAGTTTTGTGCCGTTCATTTATTATAAGATAAACATGTAGAACTTGATGGTCAGTTGGTCACACAACTCACAAGCCGCCGATCCCACCAGAAAAAAAAGAAGAAGCCAAAATAATTTTCTTTCTTAATCGCTTTTCGTAATGTTTGGTTCGCACTCTAATTGAAACTGTACGCAACTAATTAATAACCGTTTGCTTAGAACATTGTTTATCCTCATTTTCCAAACACGTGCAATACGAATATCTAAAGTATTTTTAAATTTGAGGACTAGAAAATTTATTTATCTGACATATCAAAGTAAAATTTGTATTGAATAATAGACAAATTCGACGAAAGTACTAGCGGAAACTTAAAGCGATATTAAATTATTAAAACTTACAGAGATAGGTGTTTTAAGTTATATAAACTAAAAGGAATAATACAGTAATAAATAAAAGTAATTTCATAAATTACTATTCTTTTACAACTTTGTGAACTTAGCTGATTTTTTTATTAGTTCGTCTCTCAAATTTTTTAACTCAGTCTCGGTTGAATTTCTCGACTCTCAATAAATTAATTTCTAGGAAAATTAGAATTCATATAAACTCTTTAAATAGGTTTAAAAATATTTTAAGTACAGTAAAACTCTATAAATTAATAATGTTAACAATTTAATATTCTATTGAAATTAGTAATTCACAAATTTTATTTTTAGATTTCTTTATTTTACAATATATTTTGTTTTGTAAAATAAGAAAATACTTAATTTCACAGGTAAAATATTATAAATTCGAGCTTCATATCATTTATTATATTATTTGGTGCATGTAAGATATATATCACATAATTTAATATAATTTATTGAATCATCAAAATATTTTGAAGTGCTAAAATAGAGATAAACCCATTGTTAATATAAAATAAATTTTACAATCTTTTGTTTGTACTTATATAAATTGTATATATATTATTATGTTATAATTTTAATGAAATCATATATTTACGTTAAATTAGTTTTACAAAAGTGTGATATTTTGAACCGGTCTAACTCGGAATCAACAAAATGTATTAGTTTTTCGTGTTTTTAATTTATATACTTCTCGCTGTATATGGACATAACCGTATCATCCTTCAGTGTTAAAAATGTAGTTTAAATTAACGTACGTCCATTACCACAAGTGTTTTTTCAACGATATTTGGAATGGTAATCATTGCAAATTACAATTACAAGGCTTCAATTAGTTAAGAGACATATCGGGAGACCTAGCCGAAAATGAAATCGCTTCGTTTGTAAATCTCCCCTTTATTGTTTTTCGTTTCGTATTGATAACTTGTAAAGATAGTCATGCAATACTATATAATAATTTATTACATTTATATGTCATATCAGGTTCGTTCCATCAAAGTAATAATCTATTAAACAATGAGATTTCGTATACATTTTTTGAATTACATTCAAGTGTGTCTAAAAATTATTGCATTATATTTTGCCTAGGTCACCTATATTTAAGCTTAATTCCATTCATCGTACTTCTAACATGCCCAAATATTTTATCATGAACGAAATCATCAGTTCGTCATTGATTAGACATTTTGTCAAATAGGATCCTAACGAAAGAAGTGTAGACGAAGGTAATACCCAAAAAAAGTGTAGACGAAGGTTTACATATAAATTTATTTCATTACACAAAAATTTGAGATGCATATATATATACTTAATATTAATTTAGGCAAATCGTCAAAATAACACATTTATAATTTTATATCACAAAAATAGCACTCAAAAACTAAAATGACCAAATAGCATCTTTCTAAGTTTATCCATTGAAAATTTTAATTTTTTTATTTTTCAAAATTTGAAATCTTATCCCCAAAACCTCATTTCTCAACTTTAAACCCTAAACCCTAAACTCTAAACCCTAAACCCTAAACCCTAAACCCTAAACCCTAAACCCTAAACCCTAAACCCTAAATTCTAAACTCCACTCTTTAACTCTAAACCCTAAGTTTGTGACTTTTGATAAAATATTAAGTGCTATTTTTGTGACTTTTGACCTTGAGTGCTAGTTTGGGAACGAAAACTTGATTTAGTGCTATTTTTGTCTTTTTCTCTGTTAATTTTGTACTGAAGGTGTAAAACACTCGCCGGTCACCATACATCTTTACACCATTGTTCATTTTATTTTTATTATGCTTATTTGCTTCGTTGATTCCGACTGTTCTATTCACTGGATCCAACAAATTTATAACGTCGATGAACTGAAGATTCACTTATATTCATTAACGACGTCAAACTAACAATTTAAAACACTACATATATTATTAAACTCTTATTCCATGATTACTGTTATTTTTTTAATTTCATTCGTCCGTTCCGCTCAATATTTTATACAACTTTTTCTAAACACTCATTTCATACAACTTATTCCGCTCTTTAAACATTAAATTTTCTGGTTGAATCAAAGATAATTCGATGTTCCAAATGATAGCCTTAAAGTTCAAAAACTATATTACACACAAGTATGGCGAGACCCTATGTACGTAGATGAAATTGATGGAGAAGTGGGACCGTTGGACTGAAGCAAATCATGTACCAAACATCGATGTGAATATGATCACATAGAAATATGACTTTTGCTTCTATATATCGCAATCTTTTCTCCGCTATTTTTTATTCTACTCAATTTACCCGATTTAAAAAAAAAGAAGTGAAACAAACAAATATTAGCATTTAGCTACGTTTGAAACTGGGGAAAAACTTGCATATATGTATTTTATTTTAAACATTAATGCATTCAAGGAAACATCATGTCTCGATCGGAACGTAATAAATAACTAGGAACTTTCGTAGTTTTGGAAGAAAAGGATCATTTATTGGCACTCAACGATTCTGAACTTACATACATAACTTTTAAACGACATAACATATACTCCTTCCGTTTTTTAATATAAGTCGTTTTAGAATTTTGCACATAAATTAAGAAATCAATAAATTTTTATATTTTCTAAACAAAAACATCATTAATTATTTACCTAACCACAAATCAACCAATAATAAAATAGAAAGTATATTATCATTGGTCGTATGACATTAAGTGTTAATAAATTTTACATAGAAAACCGAAAACGTCATATAATTTGGAACAAATTTTTTTTTCTAAAACGACTTTTATTAAAAAACGGATGGAGTAATAAAAAAAAATAAAACTTGATAATCCAACTTAAGCATAGGTTTATATCTATCAGTGAAATCATTAAGGGCTTACCTTTAAGGAGGAGCAATGAAATGACCCTTTTAGTTTGGGTCCGCTATGTTTGATTTAACATTATATTTTTTGTTAAATAAGGTAATGTTTTGTTAACATAAATAATAGTTCTGGTGATTATTTAATTATTGATGCTAATGAAGCAAATGTGTTAATTAATTAAAATAATAGCCTTTCAAGGGGTAGTTGGTCGAGTTAATGATAATCATTAGACAGAGATGTCTCTACCATACATAGTTAGGTTTTCTTCTCCTTTATGATTTCATTTATTTTTAAAAACACAAGCATGTTTTTCTTACTACACGCAATTGTTTTTTTTTTTAATTTGTTAAATTTATCATTTTTACCTTTATGTTTATGTGATACATTGTATTATTTAATCTTAAATTTATCACTACAAGAAAACATATTTTTTACGAGGGTAGTATTCGTTGTAAATTCGTCGTAAACGGGGTGTTACAATGAATTAACGTCGAAAGACGTTTCGTTGTTAAACGTCCGTCGTAACGGAGGTTTCGTCGTAAACGACTCGTTACGTTTACGACGAAATATATTCCTCATAAAGCGCAGGGAAAGAATTCGTCATAAACGACAAGTAAGATTTTGTGGTAAAGCCCACGTAATGATTTCGATGTAAAGCACACGTAAATACTTTCGTTGTAAATCACTCGTAAACATTTCGATGTAAAACCCTCGTAAATATTTCGATGTTAATCATTCGTAAACATTCGATGTAAACTACATGTAATGTTTACGAGGAGCATACATCGATTCTTATTATATTATTATTAATTAGTATATAATAATTTTTAATTTATATTTAATATTCAGAATTTAAAATATTTTAAATTTTAAAACAAAATATGAAATTGAAAAACATATTTTAAAAAGGCATTTAAAAGTCATACAATAATATTTAAATTCATAATACAAACATAAATATAAAAAAATTACATATCCTCGAAGTAGTTGGTGGGGTTGCACGGCTGTTGACGGTTTGGATCGGACTCTTCGGGATCTCGTACTGGCAACCCAGGAGCGGCTCGTCTCTCACTCAACATTCTCTGCATAGTCGGGTTTTCCACCGCCATCACGTCTAGCATATCCTCAAGAGAGTCTAAACGAACCTGCTGGCTATCAATTCGAGCTTTAATCTGAGAAGTCTCTTCATCCCGTCTCGAAGTGTATGACGAAGTTGTCCTTACAACTTCGTTAACAGAGCCTATGCCGACTGTCCGTCCCTTCTTTTTAAGAGCCACCTATACAATTAAAACATATATTAATATAGTTAATTATGTTAAAATATTTAAAATAATGTAAACAAAAAAATTAAATTGTACCTCTTCGAAGATTCTGTCGCCCTCTTCGGTGGACAATGTGACTGGTAATCCATCGGGAGACTCCTGGGTTAGTTGCGTCTCCCGTTCTTCAATCCGACCAGCCACTGCTTGGAAGAGTTTCTCAAATGCAGGATCCTCAAAAACTCCGTCGGATGTGGCGTGAGTCATCTTGAATAGCTCAGACAGAGATGGTAAGACTCCCTTCTTCTCGAACTACAAAAAAAAATTAAATTAAATATTAAAAATTATATTAATTGAATATTTTAAAATATATATTTAAAACAAAATTTACAGCTTCTAGACAGATTCCTGCATGAGGTTTTTGTCCGGTTCTGTGAAGCATGGGAAAATGACCATCTTTATCCTTCGTCCTTCGAGAAGCCGAGCACGAATTGGCCTTTTTGATCGAAGAGGGGTGCTCCCAATAGGCGATGAAGCCATCCCACACATCCGTCGTGAGCTCAGTGGGCTTTCCCTCATACCCGTAGATCTCCCACTTGTCCTTCCAATCGGAGACTGTGTT
>NC_027756.1:11577040-11579042 GCF_000695525.1 Brassica oleracea var. oleracea | reverse complement strand
TTAAAAACTAAAGAAATACATATTATATAAAACAACATTTGTTACACGCATACATTAAGATGGTAAAAAATAATATTTCTTTAAACATACGTTACAATAGAGAAATACAACATTTGTTACATATATTACATCACTTTAAATCATTTTCGTTCTCATCAATATTACATCACTCTAAATCGTTTTCGTTCTCATCACTATCATTACAATCATCATCGTCGCTTCTGTCGTAAACGCGACGTAATATTACGACGAAGTTACCAGGCCCGTGTTTTTCCATTTACGACGAAGTTACCAGGCCCGCGTCTGTTTACGACGAAATTAAGTCGAATCGATTTACCAAGCTTTTCTGTTTACGACGAGGTTACCAGACGTAAATACTACCGCCACCGGCCATTTTTTTCTTAGATTTTTTTTTGAATTTTTTTTTTCTAATTTTTTTTTTCCGTTTGTGTGTTGTGAGGAAGAGAGTTGTGGGAAATGACATATATATAGAGAAATTTTCGAGTTGGGTAGTTGAAATTTAATAACGATTTTACAAGGAATGTTTTACATGAATTTTACATGGTTTTAACATAATATTTACAACAACTTTACGACGAAATTAGGTAAGTTAAAGCACATTGAATATATATTTTCACCTAAATATAACGGTAACATGTTTCGTTGTAATGTCGATGTAACGATTACGACGTATTTCTCATTCCACGTATACTTTCGTCGTAAACTTACATGGACTTTACGACGAAAATATTTCCTCGTAAATTTACATGGAGTTTACGACGAAATTTGGTCTCCTCGTAACTGCGTTGTAAACACCATGTAAATTTACGAGGAAATATTTTCATCGTAAATCTTCGTTGTTATGGGGACGTTTTTTTGTAGTGTATAATAATCACTATTTTTACTGGTTTGAAATGAACAGCTCCTTAATGTTTCTCTTCAATTAGCTAACTTAAATGATAATTTGAATTCTAATTTATTCAGTTGAATGAAGATTTTGCTATTTAAAAATAGATTTACAGTTAATGAAACAATAAATAGAAATATTAGCACTAGATTTGGGTATTCGGATCCCTGAGTCGAGTTTAATTGGTTCTCATCGAATCCAGGTTTTTGGATATCAGATATTTGGAGTCTTATAGAGAAATGTAGTTTTGTCGACAAAAAGAAGGTGATGCAGCATCATGATACCTTCACCGCCAAGCAACTGTTTTTCTATTTCGGTTTTTAGAAGATTTCCTTTTCTAATTATGAATTCCTTTTATTAGATTTTGTATTTTTAACAGAGTTAGGTTATTATAAACCGTCTCTAGGATCCTATATAAGGGATTGTAAGTTGGCTTTGATAAGTAGTTTTTGAAAGATAATAAACTAGAGTTTCTCTAAAGCCTTGCATTGATTCGATTATGTCGTCAATACGAGAGCCTTGTATCGAATTTGATTAAGTTCTTCGATTCAAGAAGTCAGGTCTCTAAAGATTTAACCTAAATCTTTAGATTTGAGCTGAGTTACCGTTGATACGCTGCGCCATGTTGGTATCAGAGCTTTGCTACGCTCCTCGAAAATTTTTCCATTCACCATGGCAAGACCTCGACGAGCACCTGTTCGAACCGAAGCAGAAATCACCCGTGATGCAATCGCAGAGCTTCAGGCTCAGATGCAAACTATCGCCGCCGCCCTCCACAACCTTAATGTTCAACAACAACCACCAGTTCGCGATAATGTTGAACGTGCGAGCAACAACGATGCAGAAGACGATGAAGAAGCAAACCTATTTGCCGCCGCAGCAGCAGAACATGTGAACCCCTTCGCTCCTCTCAACGACCGTGTACTCGGTCAAGATAACATTCGCGGTGCAGCAGCTGTTGTTCCATGGGAAACAGGATTCAAAACAGAGATTCCAGAGTTCCATGGCAACTCATCCGCCGAAGAACTTCTCGATTGGATAGTCACAGTTGAAGAAATTCTTGAATTCAAGAGAGCACCAATGGAACGTTGTGTT
>NC_027756.1:11566016-11576791 GCF_000695525.1 Brassica oleracea var. oleracea | reverse complement strand
CTACAAATTTAGCCGATGATTCGCTTCCTCAACAAGCTGAAACTGCCCTCATGCCTTTGACGGATAAGACAACAACTCGACCATCTTCACTACGATGTTTCACTTGCGGAGAGATTGGTCATCGACAAGCCAATTGTCCAAAAAGAAATCGCAGGGGACTTCTTCTTGATGCCGCTGGCAAGGACGTAGAGGTTATTTATGATGAGGAAATTGCAGAAAATCTAGAAGAAACAGAGGACCTGATCGCAGACACTGGTCCTTGTTTGATGATGCGACGTGTTTGCCTTGTTCCACGCCATATTGATGACAATCCACAATGCCATAACCTGTTCCACTCGAAGTGTACTATTGCCGGCAAGGTTTGCAAATTTATTATTGACTCGGGAAGTAGTGAAAACGTAGTGGCAGAGGACGTTGTCAACAAACTCAATCTGACAACAGAACTTCATCCATATCCATATAAACTCGCATGGCTAGACAAGAAGACAGACTTGACCATTACTCGACGTGCTCTCATATCATATTCAGTTGGTGGCACATTCCAGGATCAAATTTATTGTGATGTAGCACCGATGGACGCTTGTCATCTTCTCTTAGGACGCCCTTGGCTATTTGATCATCGAGTAAAACACGATGGTTATCACAATACCTATAGCTTCCGTTTCAACGATAAAAACTTCACACTGCAACCCTCTTTACCTGAGAAGCAGAGTTTACCGTCCTCACCAGTCCTTATTCTCCAACACAAACCTTTTGAGCGAGAGATGCGAGAAGAGGGACGTGTTCTGATCCTGCTGAACTCACCAGTCAACACATCTTTACCGCAAATTCCGGATAGCTTTAAAGGTCTGTTGACCAAGTTTCAGGACGTCTTCCCCGACGAGTTACCAACTGGCCTTCCTCCTCTAAGAGATATTCAACACCGTATTGATCTAGTTCCAGATGCTATCCTACCTAATCGAGCTCATTACCGTATGAGTCCAAGTGAGCATAAAGAACTGCGACGACAAGTTGAGGATCTTATCACGAAAGGATACTTGCGTGAGAGTTTGAGTCCGTGTGCAGTTCCAGCTTTGCTCATACCAAAAAAAGATGGATCATGGAGAATGTGTGTCGATAGCCGTGCTATTAATAAGATTACAGTCCGCTATCGATTTCCAATACCACGTCTTGATGATCTATTAGACCAAATTGGTGCTGCAACAACCTTTTCTAAACTCGATCTTCGCAGTGGATACCATCAAATCCGTATTCAACCGGGTGATGAGTGGAAGACAGCATTCAAAACCAGAGAAGGGCTGTTTGAATGGCTTGTTATGCCTTTCGGGCTTTCCAATGCCCCTAGTACCTTCATGCGGGTTATGAATCAGTCTCTTCGGCCGTTTATTGGTAAATTTGTGGTGGTTTACTTTGATGATATTCTGATATTCAGTAAGTCATTAGCCGAGCATCTAGAACACTTGGAAGCAGTCCTTCTTATCCTTCGTCGTGATCAATTATATGCGACGATGAAGAAGTGTGAGTTCGTCTCTCCTAAAGTCCACTTTCTCGGCTACATTGTTTCCGCAGAAGGACTCGCCGTGGATCCTAGTAAAGTGGATGCAATTAAAACGTGGCAAACTCCATCTACATTGTCTGAGACACGAAGCTTTCATGGTCTCGCATCTTTTTATCGAAGATTTGTGCCACAGTTTAGCAGCTTAATGGCGCCTCTCACGGATTGTATTCGACGGGATGGTGTCTTCGCATGGACTCCCGCCGCAGCCACCGCGTTTGAGATTATCAAATCAAAGTTGATTTCAGCTCCTATACTTGCTCTACCTGATTTTACCCAGGTCTTTGAACTCCATTGTGATGCTTCTAAGTTGGGAATCGGTGCTGTCTTGAGTCAGCGAAACCGGCCTATCGCCTTCTTCAGTGAAAAGCTGGCAGGAGCTCGTTTACGTTATAGTACTTATGATGTGGAGTTTTATGCCGTGGTTCAAGCAATCAAGCACTGGAGACATTATCTTTTTCATAAAGAATCCGTTCTCTATACAGATCACGATGCGTTAAAACACTTGAGTAGTCAAGATAAGGTCTCGGCTCGTCATGCCTCGTGGGTGTCTTATTTACAACAGTTTACTTTTGTTATCAAGCACACGTCGGGTATCTCCAATCGAGTGGCTGACGCACTAAGTCGTCGTCGTTCTTTGCTGGGTGTTCTTCATGTTTCAGTTCCCGACTTTGCAGCTTTTGCTGACTTATACGAGTCTGATGAATATTTTGGTCGGATTCTTCTTGATGTTCATAATGGCGTATCACGCGATTTCACTCTTCATGATGGGTTTCTTTTTCGTGGTGACCGTCTCTGCGTTCCGGATTGTACCTCCGTCTTCAACTAATCGCTGAAACACATAATGAGGGTCATATAGGACGCGACAGAACATTGCATTTGATCTCTGTGTCATATTATTCTCATCGTCGCCGTGTCCTATTTGAAGTTGGTGATCAAGTTTGGGCGTTTCTCACTAAGGATCGAATGCCAGCTCATGCTTATAACAAACTCAAGGCAAAGAAAATAGGTCCTCTCACAGTCCTGGAGCGTATTAATGATAATGTATATCGTCTGCAACTTCCAGCTCATATCACTACCTCGGATGTATTCAATGTTCGTTATCTCTCTCGCTATGCTCCACCGGATCCGGTTCCTGATTTGAGGTCGAATCTTTCTCACCCCGGGCGACCTGATGCAGCATCATGATACCTTCACCGCCAAGCAACTGTTTTTCTATTTCGGTTTTTAGAAGATTTCCTTTTCTAATTATGAATTCCTTTTAGTAGATTTTCTATTTTTAACAGAGTTAGGTTATTATAAACCGTCTCTAGGATCCTATATAAGGGATTATAAGTTGGCTTTGATAAGTAGTTTTTGAAAGATAATAAACTAGAGTTTCTCTAAAGCCTTGCATTGATTCGATTATGTCGTCAATACGAGAGCCGTGTATCGAATTTGATTAAGTTCTTCGATTCAAGAAGTCAGGTCTCTAAAGATTTAACCTAAATCTTTAGATTTGAGCTGAGTTACCGTTGATACGCTGCGCCAGAAGGTAAATATAATTTTTTTGGTTTTGTTTCGGGTTCCATCGGGAATGGGTTGGTTTGAGTCTAAAATTTTAGAACCGTAAAGTACCAAATTAATTTGATTATGATTTGGTTTTAGTATTTAGTATTCGAAATACCCAAACACCTGGAAAAAACCCCAAGTATCCGGAAAAAGCTAAAAAATAGTTAGAAAAATAAAATTTTAGCCGAAAATCCAAAACTTAAAAAATATATAAAATACCAAAAATACCCAGAGTTTCCAAAATTCTAATATTTACATAGTTTTCAATTTATTCATGTACCAGATCGGGTCTTAAGTAGAATACAGATCCTCAGTTTTATTATTTAGTTAGATATGGGCATTCATGTCTGTTCTGATTCGGATTTTTGAATTCAGATAAAATACTCAGATCTAATTAACACAATAAAATTGAGGAAGGTAGTTTTGAGTTCTTTTTATTCTTCTTTGTCGTAAGATCAAGCATAAGGTGTAGTCGATGGACAATAGGTGAATATTCTTGTGTTGCCTTTTGTTGGTACCATAGGTCCGCTAACATAGAGCATGGAGTTGAGTCTGAACTGGCGAACTGAAGTCAGTTTTGGAACCATATTTCCCACATCTAATATGTGCCCAGTCCTGCAGAAAGGCGCAAATGAACATGATCTATTAAACCAAATCCTCGGCTCGCCAAATCTGTTTATCTCTTAGTTGGTGTGGTGCAATCTTTCTATATTTTCCCCTTAATCTCCTTTTTGGAGCCTCCAATAATGTTTTTGAAGTTGTTTATGTTGAGGTGAGTTTTAATTTTTTTCTTTTGTTTTCAATTAGTCTGTAAAATGTATTGTACATGATAAATTAAAATTGATTTTTTTTACATTTTTTTATTTGATGCTTGTGACCAAGATAATATGGTTTTATCTTGAATTGTTTGGAATCAGTTGCTTGTTTATCCCATTTAGAACACCGCAAAATATGGATCTATGACATTTTTATTCATAAGAGTTTGGCCTCGCGAAGGGAACCTATATACATTAGAACCTCTATAAATTAATAATGTTGATACTTTAAAATTTTATTAATTTATAAAGATATTAATTTACAAAAGTTTCATTTTTTAAAATTTTTAAATTTTTGAATATTTTTATTAATAAAATAAGAAAATATTTGATTTTACCGTATATAAATTATTTAAATTTGACAGGTGAATTCACAATCGTGAATAGACATCTTCTTCACGATTGAACTAAATTAGGACTTGAATTCCCAGAATGAAAAAGGTTCTCATTAATGAGAATGATTCTATAGGAAATATCTGTGAGATACATGTCATTGTGAATATAAAACCAACAATATAATGTTTAATTTGTACTTATATAAAATATATATAGAGATAGATTATTAATTTATGATTTTAATGGGACTATATATTTACATGAAAGTTTTAAAAATATTATTATCTTATTATTTTATCGATTTGTGTCATATTTTACACCGGTCCAAGTTGGGACCGACAAAATTTATTAATTTATAGAAATTATTAATTTATCGAGTATTAATTTATAGATTAATTTATAGAGGTTCTACTGTGTATATATACGAACCACAATCTATGACAGGTTAGCACACAATCTGCTTATTCATGAGTTTTTTTTGTCACAAATTCATGAGTTTTTATCGAAAATACAAAACTTTTGATTGCACACAATCTGCTTCTAGGGTTCTTTATAGTTTATGAATTGAAACCTATACAAATAAACGATATTTTTTTTTTATTGTGCATGAATTTTTTGATTAAAAACCAATCTTTTGAAATACATACATTCTCTATTTTTGGGGTTCGTTTAGGGGTTATGAATTTGAAACAATGACACATGAAGCTGATATTTTTGTCTTGTACGAGTTTTTATATTGATAAGGCAAAGCTTTTTTTTTCTTTTTCTGTTTTGGCCTTTTCGGGATCTTTATGGTTTAAGAATTGAATCTGCTGAAAGGGAGCGACAGAGATTCCAAACTTACCATGCCTGCATAATATTTTAGATTTGATCATGGATGGTTTATCTAAAGTCAAAAGGGTGATTACACCGAGTTTAAATTTACATATAAAGTATTTTTTAATGAGAGTGAAGAATATGATAAAAACCGACTCACTTCTTCATGAGGAGAATAACAGTATGAGCTGCAATGCTTCTGTTTTCTCCAAGGCTATCAACTTTCTCATGGGTTTTAGCTTTTAAGTTCACAACAGAAGGATCTGCACCAAGAAGCTTGGAGAGATTGGATAGGATTGTCTCCTTGTGTGGACTAATCTTCGGTCTCTGTAGAATCAATGTGGCGTCTAGGTTTCCTATCTCGTACCCTGCCTCGTCCATGAGTCTCACCTGGCACATAAAGACAAACAAAACCTCGTTTCAAGCTCAATGAACTCAATCCTTTTTCATGACACATTTTTTCCGCTAAAAATACGCAAATCTCATTCCATCACCAAATTAAAAGTGAACAACACTCAAAGTTTATAGCTTGATTTACATTAGCGAGAATGCAATCAACATTCACAGTAACTAATAAAAAATAAAAGTAAATACAAGAAAGAAACTGTATAGTTTCAAACTAGAGCAGCGATACTTGGAATCAATCATATATGTTGCCTCCTAGGAAATGTAAGAGTACAAGAACCCTTCTATAATTCATCATTCTATACACTTAAGAACCTAATTTAAGAACCTGAGTTATGCCAAGATAGAACTCATGTATGCAAATGCAAGCACGGTAAGATTCTATATAGCTTAAGTGATCACTACAATTAAGAAGGCAGCTGGACTAAAACGTTTAAAGCCTATTCTTTTCTTCACAATCAACAACACCTCGTCTACTTTCTACAGGTGACAAGATTATACTCAAGACTATTACAGAACCTTGACATAAACTAACCAGCAGCTAGGGAAACTAAATCAAACATATAATTTAATATGAAAATCTGAACCACTATACAATACCATAAGCTTAAAGACTGTAACTGGTAGGCATAAGGGAAGTCTCTGCATACAGAAATGAACATCAAAGGGAAGGTACAAAAGCTTACAGCTTCTTTGATGAAGACAGAGGATGCAGCTCCTTTCCACTTAGGATCAGAATCAGGGAAAATCTGGCCTATATCAGGAAGCCCTAACGCTCCCAAGATCGCATCCACTACACAATGGAGTAACACATCCCCTGCACACAAAGCCCCAACATCACCACACAAACCTCAAAGCTCTATTCAAAAGCTCAAAACTTTACCATCGGAGTGAGCTTCGCAGCCTCTATCGTGAGGGATATCAATCCCTCCGATTATCAGAGGGTACCCTCGCTCTAACCTATGCAGATCGAACCCGTGACCTACTCTAAACGGAAGCGTTCTCACTGATTTCTTCACTGGTTCAGTGACGTCGACGGCGGAAGAGGCAGCCGAAGCTGAGACAGAAGAAAAAGAGAGAGACTTTGGCCTCCGTGTAGAGAAACCATGAACGCTGATCGGCGCCGCCGCCGGTGGGAGAAGGAAGGGCTTTTTTGTAATTTGAGAGTGAAACAAAGAAGAAGATAGCTGAGTCGAAGTAGCCATAGCCATCACTTCTCTGATCTCTCTCCCCAGTCAACCAGCCACAACATTTTACTTTATTATTTTTAATTAATTTAAATAATAAATACTTTAAGCTGGGCTTTTTGAATTGAGCCTATACTATAGCCCATTTAAAATTTGATTAGATCTCTGCTAGCCGTTCCAGTACCCGTTCGGGTTCGGGTCGGGTATTTCAGATTTTCGGGTATTTCGGTATAGAGGTATAGAACCCGTTCGGGTATTTATGTACTTCGGATCGGGTTCGGGTATTTATGTACTTCGGATCGGGTTCGGGTATTTTTAGTTCGGGTTTGGTTATTTCGGATCGGATTCGGATATTTAGATTTTGAAAAAAAAAATTAAATTTTTCATTTTTCAAATTTTTTGTATTTAAAAATATAACTTTCACTTGACTATTTTTTTTATTTTTAACAGATTGAATTGTTAATAGATTTGGACATAACATTTTGAAACAAAAAAAAACATTAATTTGGTTATTGTTTCTAAATTTTGGACGTAACTTTTTGCTAATTCTTGAAATAAAAAGTTTGACATGCATTTTAAGTAAGTAGCAAATCATTTTCTCGGTAATTCAATGTATATCATATGAACTTAAAATATGTGTAATATCAATATAAATATTTTATATAAAACGAGAGATGTAAACTATGAATATATGGTTAATTATACATATGTTCGGTTATCTTCGGATATCCATTCGGGTTCGGATATTACTATTTTGGGTTCGAATATCCAATCTCTCCTAATTCAATATCCGTTCGGATATTTTGCTACTTCGGTTCGGATTTCGGTTCGGGTTTTTCTGATCGGGTACGGGTACGGCTTCGGATATCGGGTAAAGTGCCCACCTCTGATCTCTACCGTCGATCGGGTCGTCTTTCCACTGAACGTTTCAAAAGACCGCGTCGTAGAGTATAATTGCTAATCACTTCTTCTTCCGCTTTAGGTTTTCTTCAAACTCCCTCTTTCTCCTTAGAGCTCCAACAAAACGGCGACCGACTGTCTGCGAAGAGAAGATGGCGGCGCCGGAAGCTCCAGTCAAGTACGTCGGAATCCTGAAGGAATCCGCCGCTTTCCGCCTAATGAAATCAATGGTCAGTTAAATTTTGCTAAGCGTAGAGATTTCAACACAAAGATGTAACTGTTATATTTGTGTGCAGGGATGGGAAGAAGGAGAAGGACTAGGTAAAGATAAGCAAGGGATTAAAGGCTATGTCCGAGTCAAAAACAAACAAGATACAACGGGTTCGTTTTCTTCTTCCTAACTCTCTCTCTCTCTCTCTATCGCATAGGTGAATGTAATTTGCTTTTGCAGGTTTAAATTTGTGGAATTTAGATTTGATCTAACTGAAAATAGAGCATATAAGTAATGTGGCTAAATATTTTGAACTTTGAGAGCAGGTGTTGGTGTTGACAAGCCGAATCCATGGGCATTCGATACTACTCAGTTCGATAACATTCTCAAGAAGTTGAAAGTGGTTAGTGTTTCTTTTTTTTCTTCTGGTCTCTTTGAAAATCAAATGGAAGTGATTTCAGTTTCTTTTGTTTGTGTGTGTTATTTGCAGCAAGCAGCTCCTAGCAAGAAAGATGATGGTAAAAGTCTACTTCTTTTTAACTTTACTCATTTTTAAATCATTTCACTCTAGTTAGCCTGATGACTTGTTGTTTCTGCTGTAACAACTTCGGACAAGGAAGCTGAAAGTGAAGATGAAGCTGTCAAATCTGAACCTGCCGTGTCCAAGGTTGCTAAAGTTACTCGTCCACTAGGAAGGTTGTTTCATCTTTTTCTTTTCTTATATATATATATATCTCTTTAGAAATTCTCTGTCGCATTGTGTTTGAGTGTTTCCTTTTTGTTATGTAATTAGGTATAAACGTAGAGAGAAGGGGAAGCTTGTCAATTCTTACTCTTCTAAAGATCTTGAAGGAATACTTGTAAGATTCTCTTTCCAATTCGTTCGCTCTCCTTGTTTGATCCGATTATGGCCAAGATTCATGTCCATTAGCATTTCTTTATGGCTTCTACATGTTATTGGATTTTTCTCTACTGTCACCATTATTTAAACATTATGAAAGTAATAATCTAACCTGAGCTAAATTGTTGATTGCTGTTTTGTAGGTTAAGCGAACTGAGGATCCTTCTCCTGCAGTCTGTGACATTGCTGATACTATGGAGATTGAAATTATATCTGAAGACCAACATGCTAGTGTAAAAGGTGATTAGACTGTTCTGAAAACTTGAAATACTGTGACTTTATTTTGGTTATCCTTTGAGCCGAAACTGTATCGATCTTTTGGACTGAAACAGAACAGAAAATTGAAGAACCTTCTTCAGACTGGTGGGGATTTAAATCCGGGTTTGTCTCGGGTGGTCTTCTTGGAGCCAAGTCTGGCAAGAAAAAATCATCGAAGTCTAACGAGAGAAAAATGTTTTGTGAGGACGATCAAGAGAATCTTTACAACATGGTTCAGGTATGTCTTTGTCTTGCTATCCACTCTTCTTCTCAAGCTGTTCTTTGAAAACATGTTTGTGTATATGATATCTTAATGCTGTGAAATTATGTCTGCAGGATAAAGCCACAGCTGGAAAACAAGGACTTGGTATCAAAGACCGTCCAAAGAAGATAGCTGGTGTTCGTTACCAAGGGAAGAAAACATCTTTTGATAACAGTGATGATGATGATGATGATGATGATGAAGAGGAAGAAGAAGAGAGTGAAGAGGATGATGACAAGGACTCTGTTATCGAAAATTCTTTCCCAGCAAAAAGGAAGCGAGAAGAAAGTGAAGAAGAAGAAGACAACAAGGACTCTGTTATTGAAAACTCTCTCCCAGCAAAAAGGAAGCGTGATGAAATCATTGAGCCTAAAATCAAGTTAAAGAACCTATGCAAGCAGATTCTTAAAAAGGTTTGCTGTCAATTTACTTTGAACAGTCAATAATAGTCTTCTTCTATAACCTCGCTCTCACACATCTTACATTTTCAGGTCGCTGGTAGTAGCGGATCAATGAAGCTGAAACAGCTTAAATCTATGATTGATGAACAAGCACCATCAATTCTCTCAGAGTTCTCTTCAAGGAAAGATGCTATTGCTTACTTGAAACTTAAGGTAATACTAATATTTGCTCATCTTATGTCAAATCTATCCTGTTACTTCTTGTGCCGACTCCTTCACTGAGCTGTGAAATTCATCGAATGTGAGATACAGTATACGTAATGGTAGCGTTGGTACACCTATTCATTTTTATTATAGTTTTTCAGTTTTACTATAGAATGTTCAGTTTTTTTTTTACTGATGTTGGACTTGACATCTCTTTGTTGCAGCTGGAGCGAAGTGAGAAGTTTATTGTGGAGGGAAAGAAAATCAGTCTCGTATCAAAAAAGAAGTGAGTGAGGACAAATATCACTATACCTGCCTGCGTAGGAAAGTGGAGATTAGGGCAAGTTTTGTTACTAATCAACATCAGTATGTATAACAAGTATCATCCTTTAATTTTTTTTTTTTTGATGTGTTTTATAATCTATTAATACATTATATGAGAGTTATGCATACAAACTCCACAATAATCTCTTCTATTTAAGAACATATAGAATACATGATGTATTTCAACATGGCAATGGTTTAATCGGAAAACGGTAATAAACAAGATATGGATTTTAACAAAGACGTCTTATTTATGGTCGGAGAAAATGTTCAGTCGGTTACAAGAGAAATGAAGAGAATGCAACAGAAAGGAAGCCGGTGGCTCGATGAGCTACCGGAAAAGTACAACTAACGGCGAGATAAAGCAAAGGTGAAAACCCTAATCTAGCCGCCAAGTGTTAGTCAGTGATTTCGGATCCTTCTCTCGTTGTCTCCCCTTTCCCTTATATAGACGTCCTGATGCTTCGTCCTTGACTTAATTTACGCCATCTTGGTGGGCCTCCTCAGCTGGGCCGAGAAGCCCGTAGGCGTCCGAGCAGCCGCTGAGCCGAATATACTTTAGTCGATGACGATCGACTAAAAGTACTCAAGAGTCAAGCCGAGAGACCTGACTCTTGAGCCGACCGATCGAGCCGTCGCTCTACCTAAT
>NC_027756.1:11564496-11565473 GCF_000695525.1 Brassica oleracea var. oleracea | reverse complement strand
TTCAAGTTTCCTCCGCGATCAAAGGTACTTTCTCTCTCTCCTTCTTTTATCTCTCTAAGTGTTATAGCCTTCATTCGACGCGTTCTTCGCCGCCTTGTTCTACCATGTCGTCAGCTCAGAGGTTATCGAGGCAGCAAAAGGGGAAATCAGTCGCGGCGGCATCAGCTCCGGCAAGGAGTCCTGACGGAGGTTGTATCGGGGATCTCGAATCGACTCATCACGAGGCGATGATGGACACAATTGATTTGTCTCGCTCCCAGAGGCTTTTGGTCGCAGATGCTACGCGGCTTGCGAGAGAAGGGAGCGAGAACGTCGCCGTGAGGGATGCGACAAACGGACAGAGCGGGGCGGTACCCATTGACTCGATTACCTTGAGAGCTCGCGCAGTGGAAGACGATCCTTCGGAAGACGACGATTCTGAAGCCGAGTTGTTTCCGACGACCTTCTATCCCGAAGGGATTTTCGAGGAGCTTCCACGACTACATCCTGACTTATTGCGCCCTGCTTTCGTGGCTGGTCAAGATTGGGACGGTGTGGACGAGACTAAGTCGACCCTGAGGAGCATGAAGAGGGTTCTTCGGGCCAATAAGGCTACAGGCGTGACCTTCCTCATTCCTACGAAGGAGCAAAGGCCTTGGTCTCCTCCGATCGGGTACCAAACGGTATACGAGTCCTACTTCCAGGATGAAACTCGCTGTTGGTTCCCCATCCCGCGACTGATCACCGCGTACGCTAGGCGGCGAGATCTCGCGATTAGTCAGTTACTGAACGGCTCGCTGCGACTAGCCGTCACTCTATCAGTTCTAGCGGAGCAGATTGACGTGCCGATGAGCGTCAGGTCGTTCGAGGAGATGACCTCGATAACCGACATGAAGGACGGAACCTACTCGGTGAAGATGCGACCAAACTGCAATGTGTGCGCCGGTCATCCAAACAAAACGCAGAATTGGCAGCGTTCCTATTTCTTCATCAAGTCC
>NC_027756.1:11561121-11562069 GCF_000695525.1 Brassica oleracea var. oleracea | reverse complement strand
CCGACGCCTCTTCTTGAAGGTCCTTTGGCTGATCCAGAGATCGTCCCGAGATCCGATGAAGTGCATGTTTCTCCGGCTGCTCGTGAGTCAAGCGTCAGGGCTTCGGAGCTCTCCGTCCTCAACGATCGCGAGAGTGATCGGGATGCTTAGTCTTTTTTGTTTGTTGTTTCTTTTGAGTCCCGGAG
The DNA here is from genome assembly GCF_000695525.1 of Brassica oleracea var. oleracea. NCBI lineage: Eukaryota > Viridiplantae > Streptophyta > Magnoliopsida > Brassicales > Brassicaceae > Brassica > Brassica oleracea. The sequence continues at coordinate 11,561,884 of NC_027756.1, read as the reverse complement.
GACTTGTGTTGTTGCTTTTTAGACTTTTGCCTTTTAAGACTTCTACTTTGTTGTTTTTCTTTTGTTATTTCCAATTCTTCGAATCGTATTAACTGTTTGTCATTTATCGTACTTGTCTATCAAATGCATGATTACTCAAGATTCGAAGTGACTGTTTGTTTAGTATAAACGTTATTCGAGATATCGAATCGTTGTTGTGTTAAGCTCGTCATGTCTTTGTCTCGGTCGATTTCTTTGACTCGCGATCGTCTGTCATTTGAGTTTCGTTGTTAATTATGAGTTCACGACGTTGACGGTTCCAAATCGACCCTAACGTAATTTTCAAGCGTTCGGTAGGTCAAACCTTACTTAGTAAATTACAGGGTGAGTTGGAGTCTTTGTCTCGGCCGTGTTGGTTTAAATCGCAACACAGTCGACTCCCGTGAATACGTGTCTGATCAGGACATATCCAACGTGGGATGCGAGTACCGATACGCTTGTTCGAGAAGCCGGGGCATGCTCGTGTCGGCATCGCTTAAGTGAACGTATGCTCCGGAGATCGATTCCTCGGGGAAGAGGTTTGTTTTCTTTTTTTTATTTCGGCTGGACCCCCCCTTTTTTTTGGGCTGTCTACGTATCCCTTTGTGGGAATCAAGCCATTCGTAGTTCTTAGATTGTGAGTAAAAGTGGCCTTAATGGCGCATGGTTTTTTTTTTTTTTTGAGCGAGAGAACGTGACCGTTGATTGTTCTTTCGACGTTTTTTTTTTTTTTTTTTTTTTTTTA
>NC_027756.1:11559425-11559737 GCF_000695525.1 Brassica oleracea var. oleracea | reverse complement strand
AACTTCACCCCGAAGACGAGGCTTCTGAGGCTGAAATCTCGGGAGAACTGGACGATGCGGTGGAAGTTGGTGAAAGGGAGGAATCTGAAATTCCTCTTAACGCCGCCCGTCCGGACGGTTCTGAAGAAGACAGCGGAGAGTCGCCGCTTTTGATCAGGAGCCATAATGACGAGGTTGGCGATGAGGCGAGATCTCCTATTCTGGCGTCTTCTCGCGAGGGAACTCCGGTTCCCATTGGAGAAGGGGTCGCTTAGATCAGCACTTCTTCTCGCGGCTCCGCTATCTTGAGGAGGGTGCCCGAAGTCAAGATAG
>NC_027756.1:11558047-11559405 GCF_000695525.1 Brassica oleracea var. oleracea | reverse complement strand
ACAAGGTTTCGTTTCACTACGAGGGACCGGCCCCTCTAGTGTACGTTCCCGAGAAGTGCGGAGAGTTCCTTCGCCAACTAAGGGGGAGGGCGAAACCTTTGCCCGCTGTGAAGGACCTCATCTTCGGGAGTGAATACGAGGAAGCTGCAAGGGCCAAGCTGCTGGTAAACGGCTCGGTCTCTTCTCTTTTTTTTGTTTCGTTCCTTAACTTTTTCTTACAATTTTCATCTCCTCGTCTGTTTAGGGGGATAGTGCGACGAACGTCCTGATCGATAAGTACGACACTGCCCTGAAGGGAGCTTTGGGCAAACTCGAGCTGGCTAAGAAGGAGCACGCGGAGAAAGAGGAAGCTTCTGCTCGCCAGCTGAATGCATCGAGGGCTGACGTCGAGAGGCTTAACGGGATGGTTGCACGCATTATTGCTCGAAGAGACGACGAGCGAGAAGGCTTCGCTCGCTGCGTCTCATGAAAGAGAGATGAGGCGCCTTAGAGATTCCAGAATCCTGGAAGTGACGAGGGAAAGAGGAAGAGTTGAGGCCGAGATGGCCGCGAAAGTTAATCGTCGCTTCGCTAGGATTCGCTCCCGAGAAGAGCGACGAGGTCCCTATGAGGAGGCCCGGTTGCTTCATAGCCAAGCATTTTGCTTCGCCTGTTGAAGTCTCGAGGCGGTATACTCCTGGTTTGATGAATTCGACTATCTTGTATGGTCCTTCCCAGTTGGCTCTAAGCTTGCCGACTTTCCACTCCTTAGTATTTTCAAAGACCTTTCTTAAAACAAGATTGCCCATTTCGAGGGGACGCGATTTAACCTTTTTGTTGTAATAGCTCTCGATTTGACGCTGGTAATTCTGGATTCGGAGTAGTGCTTGGTCGCGCTTTTCCTCGATGTTGTGACTTTCCACTCCTTAGTATTTTCAAAGACCTTTCTTAAAACAAGATTGCCCATTTCGAGGGGACGCGATTTAACCTTTTTGTTGTAATAGCTCTCGATTTGACGAGTAGTGCTTGGTCGCGCTTTCCCTCGATGTCGTCGAGTGCGTCGGGCAGCATGTCGCGGTTGAGTTCGATGTTTTGTGGCATTCGAGATCGGCGCAAGCTCGTCACATTCACTTCTGCGGGAGCCATTTCCTCGACGCCGTATGCCATTGAGAAAGGGGTAGCCTTCGTCGCTCCGTGAGGAATTGTTCTGTGGGACCACAGGACACCGTCTAGTTCATCTGCCCAGCAACCTTTCTTTAAGTCGAGTCATTTCTTCAGACCGTCGATGATGGTCTTGTTCGTCGACTCGGCTTGGCCGTTACTTTGCGGGTTTCTCGGGGCCGACATGTTGAGTCGAATTCGCCATCTGTCGCAGAATC
>NC_027756.1:11557294-11558011 GCF_000695525.1 Brassica oleracea var. oleracea | reverse complement strand
TGTAATGATCTCGTATGGGAGCCCATGTCGGCAGATTATGTTCTTCCAGACGAAGTTTTGCACCTCCTTGTCGGTGATGTTGGCGTAGGCTTCAGCTTCAACCCATTTGGTGAAGTAATCTGTGAGGACCAGGATGATGTCCATTCCCCATCGCATGAATGGGTATGGAGCAGTTAGGGTATGAAGGAACTCCGTTGGGCTGTGTAAGGTGGAAGCATGACGCTGGCATTTGTCGCACTTGCGCACGTATGTCTCGCAGTCGGCGTTCATGGTTGGCCAGTAGAATCCGAGATTCTTTACTTTTAATGTGAGAGCTCGTCCGCCCGAGTGATTGCCTGCTGCTCCTTCATGTGTTTCGGCCATGACTAGTCTCGTTTCTTCGCCGGAGATACATTTGAGTAGCACCTTCGTTGCGGTCCATCGGTGTAGTTCCCCATCCATGACAACGTAGTGTGTGCTACGTCACTTCAGTCGCCATGCGTCCCATTTCTCGGTGGGCAATAAACCTTCGGCGAGGTAATCGATGAGTTCCTTGCGCCAATCTGTTGGCTGATCATCCTACGAAGGAGGTTCTACTTCGTCGATGTCCATCGCTTCGCTAATCGCTGCTGCGATCGCAGTCTGTTCCGCCTTCGTGTCGATGCTCGGTTTCTCGATTTTATGGATTGGGATTGTCCTCTTGACTTGATCGTGTAGCTTGCTTCCTAGAGCAGCGAG
>NC_027756.1:11555473-11555966 GCF_000695525.1 Brassica oleracea var. oleracea | reverse complement strand
TGCGATCAGTAGTTCTCTCGCGGCTTGGTGATCTCCCCGAATCGTCTGAGTTTTGCCGTCTTTTCCGGGAAATTTGACGCATTGATGATAAGTCGAAGGGACGGCTTTCATGGAATGAAGCCATGGTGTTCCGAGTATGGCATTATAGGGTGCTTTGGCGCAGATGACGGAGAACTTGACGGTGCGGGTTATACCACCTGCGTAAACTGGAAGGCGAATTGTCCCGATCATTTGCTCCGAGGCTCCGTTGAAGCCGGTGAGCGTGCGAGAAGAAGGCTTCATATGGCTTCATATCCCTCAAATCAACTCCCATTTTGTCGAGTGTGTCGCGAAAGATGAGATCGACTGAGCTACCGGTATCAATAAGGACTTTTGCGACCGGACATTCGCCGATGTCAAGGTCGACGAGGAGAGGATCGTTATGTGGCATGTGGACGCCCTTGGTGTCTAGTGCCGAAAAAGTGATCTGGTGATCATTTTCGACTGGAGAAGG
>NC_027756.1:11555144-11555370 GCF_000695525.1 Brassica oleracea var. oleracea | reverse complement strand
CTAATGTGCGGGGCTCGGGTAGCTCGCATTGATTCGAGTTGCTTCCTTAAATCGTCAGTTGTGTTCTCGAATGTACAAATTTCTGCGGGCTGTTTCTTTTTTGATTCGAGACGTCGTCGCAGATCGGACTCTTTCGAACGGTTGAGTTGGATTAGCAAGTCGTCGGCCTTCGAATTGAGCTGGTCGCGAAGGTCGCCAGTTTGACCGACTCTCCGAGCGTTGCATT
>NC_027756.1:11545702-11553388 GCF_000695525.1 Brassica oleracea var. oleracea | reverse complement strand
AAGCAAAGGTGAAAACCCTAATCTAGCCGCCAAGTGTTAGTCAGTGATTTCGGATCCTTCTCTCGTTGTTTTCCCTTTCTCTTTGTAGACGTCCTGATGCTTCGTCCTTGACCTAATTTACGCCATCTTGGTGGGCCTCCTCTGCTGGGCCGAGAAGCCCGTAGGCGTCCGAGCAGCCGCTGAGCCGAATATACTTTAGTCGATGACGATCGACTAAAAGTACTCAAGAGTCAAACCGAGAGACCTGACTCTTGAGCCGACCGATCGAGCCGTCGCTCTACCTAATTCGGGCCATGCCTTTCTATTCCTCGGGCCTTGTGGGATGGTCAAATTCATCCTCTACAGCAATAGAGAGCTTCAATTTCAGTTCTCTTATAATGAGTCAGAGATGAATTGCGCGTGATGTTTTTCGCTGGACTGATCTACGGCAACATTACATATAATCACAAACTGTGCTTTTAGACTGTATGTCGTATCAATCATAGGAAACCGACATGCATCCGGTATATAATCTAAAGTTTTTGCTGTGGTTAAATTTAATATGCAAAATCCAAACTTGTAAAATTGATTGCGCTTGTATCTATTCTGCAATATAAAACGTGAAGCTACATATATATAAGTAAATATATGTAGCAGTGATCTTTTTTTTTTTTTGAGATCAAGTGAATTTCAGTTGATCTAAGATATTTACATTGATGTATGTGTAGCAATAAGTTGAACCGAAATTTTACGAAGACACATGTTAAAACGCTAGATCTATTAACATTTGATTTATTATATGAACTATTATGAGAAGCTTCCACGTGCTTGCAGGAGTTTTGCTAGGGGTTTTTTCTTTTATTTATGCTAATTTATTTTTATTTTTATTTTTATTTTTATTTTTATATATTCGATTCCTAACAACTACAACCACGATAATCTGCTTAAGTTCGTTTATCCATATCTAATGCCCCAACACTTTAAGCGACTTCATCATGTCTAGTACTAGTTTGATAAACCTAAACTATATATTTCATATATGAAATCAACTTTAGTATATATGTATTTAACCAAAAAAACAAACTTAGTATATATATATATATATATATATATATATTATATATATGTCAGTTCCTATATATAAATTTCAGAACGCATAAACGATACCAAAAAGGGAATGTGAATCTATATACATGCTATATCCAAAAGGACAAAGAAGCCATTACAAAACATTCCCTTTGTCATGGGAAGACATCAACAAGAACGTTGACCACTAGCATATATAAGCGGATGTGTTTGATTGGTTTTTATGAGACACACGCATGTGGATACATATATAATCTTTCACAAAGTTAAACATTAAATAACCATTATAATTTCCAAATGTTAAACTCAAATACATTACCGTAATATAAAACTTTGATTTAGTAATCAATTTATACCACTATTTATCAAAGTTGCTTTATGTTCCTTTTTCTTAATACAGATATATACTATTTAACTTTCCACTAATTAATTTGGTATATTACATACATTATAGGGTATATATATGAATCCAAATAATAATATTGATCAAAAGCTTTGCTAAGGCAGTTGAACAAAAAGTTAGGTGAATATAGTTGGCCTCGATGTTATATACCCTTTTACTCTCATTTATCTTCTTTCTTCCCTACAAATATCCTTATCACCTTTCTTCTTCTCTTCTCCTTCTTCTTGATATCCACAAACATATACATAAACAAACTTACATATAGCGTGAGAAAGAGATAAATCTAGATAGAGGAAGCTTGAAAAACAAATGGAAGGGATAGACAACACACACTCGATGTTAACACTAGAAGAAGGCGAAAACAACCCTTTTTCTTCTTTTGACGACAAACAGTTGGTTCCTTCCTTAATGTTTTCCGGCGATATGGGCACATCTTCTTGTTCTCCAGCGAGTTTTCATATGTCTTCTCAGCCAGAGAACTTTCAAGGCGGAAGAGGAGGAGAGCCGATGGAGATGGGAGGATTAAATGATCACAATAATAAAGGGAAAGGCAAGATATCGTCGGCCTTGCAGAGAATTGCGTTTCATACGAGGAGTGATGATGATGTTCTTGATGATGGTTATCGGTGGAAAAAATACGGTCAAAAATCTGTCAAAAACAATGCTCATCCCAGGTTCTTCTTTTAATTACATCTAAATATATATACATTTATGACGTGTTTAAAAACATATTTGACATCTTAAAAGTAGATTTCGAAATTGACCTAAGATAATATATTCACACACACTTGGTCACGTGTCTATCTTGGTTGGAAACATTAGCTTAACAACCTATAACGATCGAATTCAGATTGTGTTAGTCCGGTTGATTTAGGCTAGGTTACTGCTCGTGTCTTTGAACTAGAGTGTTATGTATAGGCTTTATCCCCAGCAAAACAGATTGATTCAAACCTTTTGTATAGGTTTTATTTTTAAAGAGTATATGTAGGAATGAGTTTTAAAAAATTCAAAAACTTAGGAGATAACATATATATTTCACTATACCTAAAAAACAGCATAACATATAGAATAACCTGGCATGGTAGCTTCGTAGCTAACAATATCATATAGGTAACAGATTTATTATTCATTTGTGTTTGCTACGTAATAAATTGCAGGAGCTATTACAGATGCACGTACCATACATGCAACGTGAAGAAACAAGTGCAAAGGTTGGCAAAAGATCCAAAAGTTGTCGTAACAACCTACGAAGGTGTTCACAATCATCCTTGTGAGAAGCTCATGGAGACTCTTAGTCCTCTCCTTCGGCAACTTCAGTTCCTCACCAGAGTTTCTGATTTGTAAATGTAATTTAGTTGTGTAACTATGCATATTAATCATTATTTCATCACTCCATTGACAAAAACACTCCCTTGACCCCAATCGATTTCCCAATAGAAATGTATAAAAAATATCTTAAATTATATGATTTTCATGTTTATTGAGATGGTATTTGTTTGATTTTTTTCTTTGTTCTCTCCTTGCTGTGTAGCATTTATCGAAGACTGAATAAATCGGCTTAACGAAACAATTTTAAAAATATAAATTTTAATATTCAAACCAAGTGGTGGTAGCCTAGTGACAATTTATTGCGGCTTAGTGTGTATCCACATCAAGTCATGGGTTCGATTCTCCTGGGAACTAAATTATCATCATTTGACCAGTCTGGGTTTAGGATTCGGCCCAAGTGGTTTACAAGGTGAATTGTAACAGATGACCAGTCTACTCTGTAGCACTAAGTACGTTCCTTCCGAAGCTGACCGGATCAGCCGATAAGGTTTATCGAAGAAAAAATCAAAAAAAAAAATTCTATAAGATTTATCATAATAAGAAAAAGACAGGAAATTCTAATGATCACTTTCTTCTCCTTGCCTGCAGAGAGAACAATACATTTTCCTTCAACAATAACTCAAGCTCTTATTCTCATCATCAACGTTCACATTGTTCATATAAATCCCACCTTGCTTCAAAATTCTCCTTGCTGCAGATTTTCTCTCAAAAAAATCCGCAGAATTATTTAATTGTACTCTGTTTATAATCTGTATTGTTACTGCTTTTTCTTGCTTCATGTTGTTTGTATTGTCTAATCATCAATTGCTTAACTTTGTGGTGCACCAACGCCGAGTTGAGCCAGTGGTAAAGAGGTTGCGGCTGTAACTACTCTCATTTGGGTTCAATTCGCGCTGGAATGAACTAAGTACAATGATTAGGTTCCCGACAAAGAGGTAAAAACCACCTTTTTATTTTACCAAAAAATAAACTTTGTGGTGCCAATTGTTTAATTTATGTGTTATTCTTCTTTGTATTTTGTTTCAATACAATATATATCATATTACATTTGTTTTCCGTAAGTATATATAATTATGTATGAAATTATTCTCTTTTTCTGAAAACATTTTATTCTGAAATTGTTATAAACATTTTATTTGCTAGATAAAGATTTACTGTTCAAATATAGATAAACAAATACTGTAATTCAACCTTTTTTTTTTGTTACAAAAGTATAGTAGCATTTAGTGCGTTTAATCCAATTTGATAAATCGTTTAATATTATACGATAAAGTAACTTTGTGGAAATTTTACAAAAATTCAAATGTTGGATTTATAGTAGAGATCGTGTGATTCATCTGTTGCAAGAGATAATCAAAGGATGCTTGGAAATTAATCCTAAACTATACTGCATGTGAAGAAATGATTCAAAATAATACTTAGTCGAGGAGAACCAAATCTAAGTGAATTAAAATCATGAACATTTAAAAAAACTCGGCTAAACAACAATAAATTAAAACCCAAACCTAGAAACAGCAAAATTAATACAAGACCTAATCAGATTTGGAAGGATCGAAGATTTGACCAACAAATAAAACAGTTCCGGTTCGGTCTTCTCTAATCAAGAAAAAAAATGGATGATCTGCCACGAAATCTATCATCTTCGGACGGCCACCACCTCCGCCGAAGGCAGTTGCAGCTGCAGCTTCAGTAGCTACTTCATCGATCTCAATGAAAGCTTTTTGGTACAATGACACATGTAGCTCAAAATCATCAAACGCATTTGAAGCTTCAAACCCAAATTCGATCTTAAATTTTGGAATTCTGAATTTACCAACTCGATCTTTGTATCTCGGAATGTGACGGTCCAAAAATCCATGAGTAGATGTTAATTTCTTCAAAAGATTATCCAATCCATCTCTTTTGTCAGGTAGATAGAAGTACATTGAGAATTGGCGGTCGGCATCATCACGGCCTTTTTGATAACCGAGCCTCAGGACCTTGAAATCATCATAAGCCTTTACATATTGGTTCTTATGGCTGCTCATGAAAGGCACAGAGACTGATTCGCCATTGACAAGATGAAATGGTTTGTGCTTAGTCAGACACTTATCAAACTTCTTTTCCCAAGCTCCTTTGAAGTACAATGCATTTCCATAAATCCATTCGGTTTGGCTTGTCACGGATCGTCGAGGAAGAAGATCTTGGATGAGATTATTTGTGTGACGCGAAGCCCACGCATTCACCTCCGTACGCACTATTTCCGCCTTCAAAACAGCAAAATCATCAATCAATAACAAAAAAGTGTATATTGTTATAAAATTATCAAAATCAAACAAAACAACTGCCTTGAAATTCCCCCAAAAATACATAGAGAATCCCAAAAAAATTAACAAAAAATTTAAATCATCAACCGGAGGAGATTATGTTTCAGAAATAATCAAAATTAAACCCTAGAAAATCCCAAAAATTATAAAAAGTAAAAGTACCTTGGTACTGAAGTCAACTTGAGCGAATTCAGCTTTGAAGAAGTTTACTAAGAGATCGTTCCACGAGGAATCAACCGAGAGTGATTGATCGATCCAGACTCCATTGACTGCTGCGATTTTAGGTCCACCGCTCGCACTGCCGTCTGCGAGAACCACAGAACAGATCTCACCGAACACAGCGTTGAGCTCGTCGGTTGAGGAAGACCTAAGAAAGGAGAGGATGAAGGATCTTACTGTTTCTTTTTCTTCTGGCCTATTAGCCGCCATGGTGAGCACGGCGTTTATTGATGCCGGTGAAAAGACCAAGTTAGAGGTTTTGGCTAGGGTTGAGATTACTTTCCCCGCGAGGAACATAGATACGTCGTTTTGCTTCTTCATCGCTTCTGCCAAATCAATCTTTGATAGGGAAGGACTTGAGGTTACTTGTGATGCACAAAGTTTTTGTTTCTTCTTTGGATTTGTCTCTTGGATAGGGAGTTCTGCGATTTGTGATTTGCCAACTTTTTCTTTCATCTTTATGTTATCCATCACCGTCTTTAGGGTTTTTGTTTATTTTGTGTGAGCACACATTAATACATGCACATATATATACTACTTCTTTCTTGGACTTGGAGGTCGCCCTATAGTCGGTTTAGCTCTTTTTCTTAAGGAAAAAATATTAGGAAATACGCCGGTCAAATTTTAAGGTAAACCATAATTTATGGGAGCGGGAAAAGAGCACACACACAAAATTGTTAACGGAGTTCGGCCAATGTTGCCTACGTCTCCGGACCTACTACAGATTTTTTATTATCAACCCGGGAAATTTTACAAGCTCACAACTCACATCCCGATCCCAAATACACTCAAAAATTACTCGTAATTTCTTAAAGAATATTTTTTTTGAGATATTTTTTTTTCTCTCTTCTTCTCTTTCTTTGTTCTCTCTGCGTTTTTTCTTGTTTTGGGATGAATAAAATGGTTCACCATAGCTCTCCTTCTATAAGCATGAAGAAGGTGTTTGGTGAGCTCACAATCTTTGACAAAACCAACGTCAACAATATCAGCCGCCTAACATCACCGTCCATGCCGACCATCATTGTGAAACACGTGCTTTGACTAACAATCTCCCACTTGAAGACTGATTTCAATCTGTCTTCACACCTTGATCAATGTAGCAGGTCTTCTCAGCTTGTTACTCCAACAAGCCAACTGAGGTTGCACACAACCTCAGCTTATCATATGGCACGACTTTCGTCAACATGTCTACCGGATTCTTGCTTCCTGGGATCTTCTCAAGCACCAACATTTCATCTTCCAACGCTGATTTGATGAAATGATATCGACGATGTATGTGCTTCGTCCGAGCATGGTAAACCGGATTCTTTGCCAAATCGATGACACTTTTACTATCACAGTACAACACACTTTTCCCTTGGTCATGGCCTAGCTCTTCTAGAAAAGACTGTAGCCATATCATCTCTTTTGTTGCCTCCTTTACCGCAATATACTCAGCTTCACAGCTTGATAGAGATACAATTTTCTGCAACTTTGAAACCCAACAAATTGCAGTACCGCCAAAGGTGTAGACATACCCGGTTGTGCTCTTCGTGCTGTCAAAGTCACCTCCATTGTCAGCATCAACATATCCCTGCAATCCCGTCTTAGACTTCGTGAAACATAGCGATAAACTTGGATTTCCTTTTAGATATCTGAAAATCCACTTAACGGCTTCCCAATGTTCTTTCTGGATTGCTCATAAATCTGCTAACGACTCCCACTGCATGTGCAATGTCTGGCTTTGTACATATCATCGCGTACATCAAGCTGCCAATAGCATAAGCATATCGAATTTTATCCATATATTCCATCTCGTCTTCAGTCTTTGGAGACTGTTCTCTGGATAACCGAAAGTGACTTGCCAGGGGAGTACTAACTGGCTTCGCTTCATCCATGTTAAACCTCTTGAGGACTTTCTTCACATACTCCTCTTGTGATAACTTAAGACCTTCCTTGCTTCTACTGATTCTCATCCCTAGAATCTGTCTTGCTTCTCCAAGGTCTTTCATCACAAACTCTTCTGAAAGTTTCATCTTCAAGCTATTGATCTCGTGCAAGTCTGCTCCTACTATCAGCATGTCATCGACATATAGGAGCAATATCAAGTAGGACTCTTCAAGCGTCTTGAAGTAACAACAGTGGTCAGCTTCACACCTCAAGAAACCGACACCTTTAATAAAGTTATCGAACCGTTTATACCACTGTCTTGGACCTTGTTTTAAGCCGTACAAACTCCTTTTCAGCTTTCAAACAAGGCTTTCCTTCCCTTTGATCTCAAAGCCTTCGGGTTGCTTCATATAAATTTCCTCATCCAAATCACCGTGAAGAAATGATGTCATCACATCCATCTGTTGAAGAAGATGCAGATCTTCTTGTGCTACC